>NW_016690230.1:5059693-5188352 GCF_001604755.1 Lepidothrix coronata
TACTAAAGCTGCTATATTGATTGTTTGTGGTGGGTGTTTTTTTCTGTGGAGTGGGTTTTTGTGCTGGGTGTTTTAGTGAAATGTTTTTTCTTGGTTGTATTTTACTCCTATAAAGCATTTTCTCAAAATGTCTTCTTTTTCTCACCAAATTAAAAGAATTCCTATTAGAGAAAGAGTGTGTGTCTCTTTCTGTGGACACGAATTTGAGGTTATTATGAACTGAAAGGCTTTTAAAAACTCTTGAATCAAATGTAACCGCTCTGGGCAGCTTATGGCTTAAATCGGAGTGTAAAAGCATGTGTAACTCCTATTTACACAGTGCTTTGCTGAGCACTGCATCTCTGCTCTCAAGTGCAGTGATTCTCTCACAGTACAAGTGCACTGGCTAGTTTTTCCAATGAAGGAGATTTGTGAACTCTTGCTTTGGCAACTAGGTCTGCTTCAAGGTTTCTGGAGGAAGGAAACTTAGTCTTCCATATGTTTGGTTTTTTTGTTTGTTTGTTTTTTCCTCCAGATGTGTACCTTACCTAAAGCCTATCCTCATAAGTGGCTTGCAGTGTCAATGGCTGTGTGCAAGAAATATGGACAGTAGTCTGGAAGTACCAGTAAAGTTAGTACAGTTTTAAATTATGAAATATATCCATATTTTCAAGTAGATTTGACATCTTTTGCTTTGGGTGCTATACTTCTGTTGTCTCCTGTTGCATATGTGGTACTAGTGTGAGACTCCAGTGTTGCAATGCAGAAGGAAAACGGATGCAAATGAAAGTTGAGACAGTATACCAACCCCTTCACGCACCCCAGAAATGAGCTGACTGCCTCATCTGGGCACCTTACAAACACAATTCAGAGGTAGCTGTTTAATGTGATTATGAAACCAAACCATAGTGATTCAGGGACTGACCCTTGACCCCAATGCCTAGGGGTGCAAACTGGCTTACTGTCACACTACTGAGAGCTATCTGTCTCTACAAATTTTTCTCAGACTTGTTATTGAACACGTGCTCCCAGATCTCCTCTGACCCAGAGGTTGTACCTGTGGTCAAAAGAGGTAATTATGATTTTTTTTTTTCTCCTGTGTCATAGCTTCCAAAATAATATGAATGGTGTTCTTCAGTGTGACTTTTAGGGTAGTTGTTAGGCATGTTGCAGGGGGGAACATGAGAATGCAAAATGTTTAGGATGTTGCTGGAATACTGTCCTGTCACATCTGTAGTGCCTTTTGAGGCCAGTTTACAGAGTGATGAGCACCCTGAGTTCTGCCTGAGGATACTCCTTGAGAAATCCAGAAGAGAGATCTAAAGCTTACATAAACTAAGTTAGATAGAGGTATAATCTTTGATATTGCTTCCTGGCTCTCTATTTAGCAATGTAAATGTAGGTACCTTCAGTCTAGCCATGAACATGTTTGTGGTTCTGCTGGTTATGTAGCTTACTTGTAGTTTAAATTAAAATTACGGATATGTATTAAAACTGAAATGTTAACAAAGAATGGAAAACAGTAGCATAATTGTTGTAGAGATGCTCTTGATGCTTTTTCTAATTGGATTTTAGACCAAATCCATATTAAAGCAAAATGGTCAGCACTGGCACTTAAAATCTCCTACCACTTAAAGTATTTTATGATTTATAAAGTAGATAGGATAATTCAAATCAGTATTAATCCTAATAAATAGATCCTTACAAATTGTCATGAAAACCCTAAGTGAGCAATGATAACTAAGCTCCAAATGGGGGGGTGTGTAAGTGAGGTTATATAATTTGTTGGCAGACCGTGTTTTTATTTCCTTAGGAGGAAAAATATGGATTATGGCCATGGCTCAAAGATTCTGAAAAGTTAGCATTACTGGATGAAAGGAACACTAAAGAGATGTTAAATGGTTTAGAAGAGAACAAAGAAAATGGAAGCAATAAGATTTGTGTGTCACCAGCCTCACCATTTGTGTCTTTTAAAACAGCTATTCATTGCTACTTTTCCACCATGCTACATATTTCCTCACACTTTCTCAATATGTTTAATGCTATTCATAACTGGTAGATATCTCTTCAATTTCTTCTGTCACAGAAACTTGCTGAAATTGATTTTTTATCACTTGCAGTCTCTAAATAATCTTAATGTCTCCTTTTGCTCCTAATTTGTTCCTAGGTCTACTACACTTCTCATACATTGCTTAATTCTGATCGTGTTAGACATGCTTTAGTGTTTGGTTTTATTGTTCTTGTTGTCCCTTTCAGACATTTCAAATGCTTGAAGAATAATCAGGAAATTGAAACAAGCAAAACCTCCTAAAGAAGTGTGGATTATAAAGGATAAACCAAAATTATTATTTACAATGTGGGCTGGAGTTTGGTCATGATTATTTCTTCTTCTGGCAGAATAAGTGTTTTAATATGAAGGTAACTGTCCATACCCCGATTTCAGCATCAATTCACTTTTCTCAATAAATTGAGAAGTAACCAGCTGTTGAAGTAAGCCAATGTGCTAGTGCTTAAAATGTTTTTTTATAATGAAAAATAATTTATCATAGTTTTTAATGCACTTATATAAACCTGTAGGACATATGTAAAGATAATAGCAAGAATTTGGGCCTTAATGGACAAACTGAGCTTAATATTGATACGACAGAAACAAGTTTTGCTTGCACTTAAAATGGAACAAATCCAAACTAAGACATTCCTCAAATGTTATGTTAGTAACTCTTTAAGTAGAATGGAAGGAGAGTTTTCCTTACTAATCTAATATCTCATACTAATATAAGGTAGAATATTTAATGAGATGAAAATCTATTTTTGATTTTTTTATTTATATGGAAAGTAAAAAATTACTGCAAGAAAACTGGCAGATAAATTTTATTTATTTAGACTTAAATAATTAATATATACTGAGTAACTACAATAGTACATTCAGAATTGAAAGTCACACTTTACTAAAGCATTCTGTTCTAGAAAAGAAAGTTTTCTTAAGGGTGAAAAAGCACATAATTTCTTAGAATGGTAGAATATTTATAGTCACAGAAAAGACAGCTTTTTGTTGTAAAATTATTGGTGCTTTCAAAGCATTTACTGTTATATTAAAAAGCTATTTTATATTAGAACTACCATTTGATTCTGGGTTCCAGAGGTTTAAATAGCAGTCCTTTTAGTCATGATGGGTGTTGGGTTACTGTTTTGTGGTTTTGTTTTTTGTTTGTTTGTTTGTTTTTTTAAAAGCTTTTTTTCTTAAAGGACTTAACTAACTTTCATCTATCGAATTTTAAGTTTTAAAAAGTTACCTCTGCATTTAAGTTAAAATATAATATGAATTGTATTCTAAAAGAATCCAAAGATTTTTATTTCTTTGTATTTCAGTAGAATGTGACAATTTTTACTATCCTGAGTGTTTGTTTTGGAATGATTTGATTATTTTCCCTCTGAATGACGCATCTTTGTCCTCTCCTGGATTTGATCTTTGTTAGTTATAAGGCATACAATTGCAGTTTTCTTGAAAATTCCTCTGTTACCCAGTGGTTGGATGTTTTCCAAACTGTTTTATTTGATACTAATTCAATATGTTGAAATAATCTCAGCCTTAGAGTTTTTTCAAGTAATTACCTGCAGTATTCTTATTTGAATCACGGAAACAGGCCTAAACTTTTTAAGACTGGGTGTTTACTTTGCTACATGACATATTTGTATATTTTTTTCAAATTATAATTTTATACCTGCATTTTACTTACACTTTGAAATGCTTGTTCAGTGATTTTTCCCCACCATAACCAAATAACTAACCAAAACAAAACCATTTCAATTCAGCATGTTATCATGATGGATGTAGTTAAATGACAAGAACATAACATCTCATATAAAAATGATACTTCTTGCCAGCAGAAGAAGGTGTGGGACAGAATAGAAGCTGTAGAAGGTGAAAAGTGAGGGAGGTGAAGGTAGGAATAAGAGTGAAAGTGATAGAGTGAGAGGATGTTGGACTAGTGCCAGTTCTGCTGATGTCAAAAGAAAGGCAGTCATTGATTTCCCAGGCAATTGGATCAGACCCATTGTCTGATCCTACTAGAATTATATTTAGTAAGTGGGAGTTATAATCAAATTTTCAAACTGCTGAATTTGATACTAAAAATTTCACCTTCTCATTTTCTGAAACTCCTCGATTTGTCCTAATGCATAATTCAGATATTCTGACTAGCTGTGCTTCAACCCCATAGCAAATTTTGGTTTTATGTATGGGCATAGGGGAGGAAAGCAACTATGCATTTCCAAGTAGTTCTCTTGTAGATGGATAAATCTTGCACTATTTTCTTTGTAGGTGTCTGCTTGCTGCTCCAATTGGTACTGAGGAAAGGTCTACAGCTCCTACCTCCAGCTTTCCCAAGTCAGAACTGTTGGGGTTGATGGTACTGGGGCCACTTAGAATATAGAAATGTTGTGTTAGAATGCTTGAAGTCTGTAGTATATTGTGTGAAAAATGAGGTGTCTGATTCAGTTAAGATGCAGCATAATATTAGTAATTCAAAAATTCTAATTCTACAGAAAATTGTCAGTCTTTTTTTTTTTTGCCATTGTTTACAATTGTTACTTTTGGATCTCAGTTTTCACACCTTACTCTGTCTGAAAAGACTCAGTTTAAGCCTCATTCTCCCACACTCTCCCCACATCTGCAGTACTGCCTCTCTTCTTTGAACCAACAGAATGCTGCATTTGGTGTATTTCAGATTGGAAATAGGCAGCCATTATATTCTTCACTTGTAAGATGAAATTTGATTTTTTAAGTCAAATTTATAAATATTTATTTCCTTCAAGTATTTTTTAAAAAAAGATATCAATATTTATTAAGTGAAATGTTAATAAACCTATTATGATATCAATATTTATTAATTCAAATGTTAATAAGCCTATTATGACTACTACTTAGTTCCATTGATTTCAGTAGGACTTCTTATCTGAATAAAGGTTATTGAATTTTGAGCCTATTTTAGGAAGGTTATCTTCAAACCAGAAGAGCAAGACATACGGTAACTTTATTTCTGTGGAAAATGTAAAGGCTCTAAGAAGCTTTTAATGGGACCTCAGATGCTGCAAATGACAATGTAGAATATTAACTATGCAGTGGAAAAATATTTCTGTGCTGCGGGCTGAATGAATCCTAGATGAAATATGTTGTGAATACAGTAATTATTAAAATTATTTACCCAGCTTCATCTCTACTCTAAGTTACTCTATGGAATGTGACAGGAGACACAAATCCACAAATATCATTGCTGTATAAAACTCTTTACTCTTTGGTAGATCTCAGAATAAGAAAGACAATAATTCTGCACATGTATAGGTTCAGATGAAAAATTGGATGTGAAAGGAAAGATGTGAACTCAGTGAGCTATGAAGATGTGTGTCTGCCTATAAATTTATTATGTATATCCTTAAGCATACAGTAGTTTGATCAAATGAATAATATACTTGTAAAGCAGATAACTGGATTATCTGTGTTCTCAATGAAAATTTTAAATCTCATCTAAAGAAATATACTCTTTCACCTATTTCATTCAAGCAGTTTTACTCAGAGAATAAAGACTCGCATGCATACACAGGAGTGATTTTATATGTGGTTCTTATTTGTATCTATTTTTCACAGCAAGAAAACTGCTTGTTTTGTGTGATGAGTAATTTGCTTTTACTCACACAGGCATTTCTGTAAACAGGACCTGAAATTCTGTCCCAGTTGGAGAGTTTCTGAGTATCTGTTGTCAGCTGCTGAATATTTTGAACTGTGACTGATGTTGTGGCATCTCAGCAGCATACAAGAGCAACTCATTGGCTCATAAAATAAGGCTTTAAACAGAAAAAAATGTATATCAACATGTTAGTTTGATAGTTAAAACTGTCTCTAGGGCAGTGAAAGACAGAGACTTAAAATGTCTCAGAAAAACAGAGTAACTCTGACTTTTTGTCCCTCTATAAGAGAAGCCTGGTTCTAGCTGCGACCACCATACTCTGTAGAATTTGGTTGTGCTTGGGTGTGTGAGGACAATATCTGTTCAATAAGCAGACACACAAATATTTTAGTTCCTAAGAACATGTAGCTACACTGATGACTACAGCCTGAAACAAAGCCAGAACATAGAACAGTAGGCTTGTAGGAGATTTTTCCAGTAAAAAATGCAACCTCTGCTATATGAATCAAAGCAGCTCAAGGGATAGATCTCTAGTATTCATCTGCAGGGGAATTTTTACTGATAATATTAGTTTGTTTTTCAAGCTTTACTAATCTGATTTTTATTAAAACTATATCAGAAACATAGATTTATGGATCTTGAAGAGTTTGGGATGGAATAAGAAGTTCTTGTCAAGAAGTAGCTCCAGCGAGCTGCAGAGGAGAAGGGATTTTCAGCATTTCAGTGGATATAGAGACTTCCAGTTCACACTTATGACTCAGTTTAGCAGCTTAGATTCCTTAGAGAAATTTAAGTGGTTGAGCTCTTCATAGTCCATTGACTAATAACCTAGCTAACTAAATACAACTCTTATACCATAGTTGTTTTTTGTTGCTTAGCTGTGTGTCAGAATATCTGTAAACGTAACATGGTTTGTCATGGATATACCCATTTAGGCAAGCTGAGACTACAACTCATTCATTCTAGCAGTTATAGGAAATGTACAAATGTTACATATTTTAATTTCTTTGATTAAATTTGTTTGGGTTCACATTGTTAGAATTTAAAGTTTCAATACTAACGGATAATTTTTCTCTTCATTAGCTGGACGCAATACTGTGACATAAAACCTGTTTTTGGCATCTTCCTATTTTGCAATAGTCTGCCTTTACCGGTATGCTTATACCAATCTTCTGTTAATTATTTGACTTAGAATTTTTGTTCATCTTGTACAAGTCATATAGTTTATCAGTAGTTTCCATTTTACTTATACTCAGAAGAGCCTTCAGCTGATTGCAAGAAATCCTTCCTCAGAAGTGGGATTCATGCTACAATGTTCACGTGTGCCATGCTTTCTAGAATAACTTGCTGCATGGGATCTCCCACAAAGGCCTGGTATTAATCTTTATGATAGGTGCAACCGAGCTCAGTTGCATGTGTTCTTTGTATTTCAGTGACTATGAAGAAATGTTTTCCCCGGGAGGCCAATATTTGAAGTCAATACTTATCATGTTGGATAACAAATTGTCTTATTCACTTCACCAAAGATCAATATTTCCTCAGTGGATTGATAAGATAAAAATGATCTGGTCTAACTTTAGCCTATGCTTTATCAAGTGTTGGTAGTCTTACTTCTACTTATGCTCTTCAGAAATTAATTGCAATATTCTTGGATAATTTGACGGCTAATTATGACTCAAGGAAACAATGATAAAATGTAGCTTTTCTATGCAACATTTTGCATATATTACAATGTAGTGCAAAGTTAGTACAAAAGAAAATGTAAGTCAATCTGACTTCATTTTAATGGAGCTGAATTAATGCACAACACTTAAAGTTAAAATTTGTATCAACATTCTTAATTACACTATATGTCTCACCGTGCACATCCTCACATGCAAAGAAGCAATCATACATGAAATAACTAAAATTTTTATCAATCCTAAAGACTGAGAATACTTTCAATCTACTGAAGTTGGAGTATAAGAAAGCTTAGAAAAAGGAAATAAACAGATGCAGAATTTTGTTAGGATCGATCATGAGTTGTATATGTATATTGTCACTCCTTAAGTTAGCTAATGATGAATACTATCAAGTGCTCAAGAAAAGATTTTAAAAACACATTTCTCATTTAAATAAAAGAAGCCTAGGATTTTATTAATTCTCAAAGAATTACAAAATATGAATGGAAATGTTGCTTATATCCAAAGAATCCATATATAGAAATTAGAAACTGTGTAACCTTTTTGTACTCTAGAAATTCCTTTTCTATTCTGACCCTGTGTGGTTTGGAAAATCCTATTTTCAATATGTCTATTCTAATCAGAAGGTACCAGAAATCATTCTTATCATTCAGATGGAAGAAAGTAAGAAGAAAACAATATTTGCATGTAATCACAGCTTCCCAAACTTCTTGCCTGTAAGCTACTTTAACAGAACTTTTATTTTACATTTGCTTTTGCTCTTGTCTTATTACACAGAAAAATAACAAATCAGAAGAATCTCAATGAAAAATATCAAATTGTTCTTTAGCAAATGATTAAAAAAATGCAATGCTATTTGATGGCATTAAGTGATTTAACTATAATTTCTCATTCAATTATGTCATTTTTTTAATTAAATATGTTTCTTGCATGAATTTAAAATTAATAAATGAGTATTTCACTAGCTGTTTGCACCTACAGCCTATACAATCAAAACTTTTTTAAAAAGACAAACTCTCACTTCCCAAAAAGAACTACAGCTTAATAGTGGAATATGGCTGTTGTTGTATCACATACTGTGCAGCAATTTCAGTAGGTAAAGAATAGGATTGGGAATGCAGGTAGCAAATTAGATTGATGTGTTGTCCTCAGCATACTGGCATTTTCATTTCTGAGGCCTACCAAGACAAAAACAAAACCATTTTTTACTCTTGTTCAAAATCTCTAGAGAAATGACTTCAGGTGGTCTCAGCCCAGTTTTTCATGTACAAGAGGACACATCAAAAAGCTGTCTTGTGTTAACAGTAATTCATCACTTTCGTCTGTGAGAAGCTGTGGGATTACAAGCATGGAGAAAAAAAAGTGCTGCTAACCACATTTTTTTTCCCACCAACTATATGTTTCTGGCCCATTTTGTATGAATATATGAGCCGACATGTCAAGGAGGCAATGCAGATTATGTCTTCATGATTATCAGGGTCTGTTGTTTTATTCACCTTTCCTACTCCTTCCTCTCTGACTGAGTGCAATATAATTAAACAAAATCTCAAAGTATGGAAAGCAAAACAATGGGAGCTATAACTCATAGAAGTAGTGAAAAATTTAAGTCACTAAAGAGCACTGATGAGATGCTAAAGATATAATCAAGCAGCATGTCATTGTGTATGGTTTAAATTTTTTTATCTACTAAAGTGACCTTGGGAAAATTAGAAATAATATACAACTTGAAAACAAAATACAACTTGAAAATGTTGTATCTTCAATAAGTTTTTCCCTCAAGTTTAAACAAGGCGACAGAAGAGAGATTACTGATATGATTATGTTCAAGCTAAAAGATCTCTCTGAGGAATATCTCTATTAAGAATACTGTTCATATTTCAATGGTCATGTGAAAAGTTTTTATAGTTTCTATTCTTTCAGTCCTCCAGAACTCATTCCATATAACTCCTGTTAAAGAAGGGAGTTCCATCATCACGATGACAGGAATATGAAAGTTCTACACTGTTCACATCTCCCTAAAGCTCTGGTAGACAAGGACAGAACGCAAACTAACTTTCTATAAATGTTCATCTGTATGGTCACAGCAGATTATTATAAAGAAATTTACCTGAAGTGGGGGCAGAGACAAAATGTTTTTCACCAGTACCTTCCTAACACTAATAAAGTTGGGGGAGTGTGAATTTCTGTCACTTTGTATTCCTTCTTTGGGAACATAAAAGCGACTAGCATAGACACGAGTGAAACAGAGCTGAAGGGACAGGAGGTATAAGGCAGTGAAGGGAAGAAGCTGTTTCATTCAACAAAATATTCTATTCTGTTGGCAGTGTCATAATCGGTGGAGGTGGTACAGTAATTACTACCCATTAACTATATTGATATGTATGGCTTTAATAACAATTCATTATTTATCTGTTGGAGAAAATTATCTCAATTGGTATTAATGCAACAAATGTTTAGAAAAAAGAAGAGAACTCTATGGCAAGCCCTTGAAAATATTTATTCTGACAGATTCTATGATGTTTAGAAACACTACAATATCCTCTTCTGAAGTACCCGAGTATGTGTAAACTGAAGAATTAATATCCTACTCACTAAACATTGTTTCCAGTGATCCAATAATCCAGGCAGAATTTCTAAATCACATACTTAAATGTCAAAATTTGAGGTTGCTCAAAAGCTTATCATCAAATATGCAATTTGCATGTTAGATAGGAAAGAAATTCATAGGTTTAGTCTACAAGAGGCACTGACTGAAAAAGTAGCTGCTGTTCAAACAGCTATCATTTGGAGGGCCTGTACCATGTGACTGTCATTATCTAATACTTATGTGTAATTTGGATGAACTCCAAGAAAGAATACTAATGCCCCAGTTCCTCAATCAACTGGATATGCTGTGGCAAAGAAGTTGTCAAAGGAACCATTTATTGATATAAAATGGTAAATTATTATTCTTTTTAGGGTTTCCATACAAAATGTTAATAGAAATATGTATATTAGTGTATTATGCGCAAATTATTCTAGTAGAGACACTTTCAATAGATCCAGTGCTATTACACTATTATCATTTAGACTGTTTAGATGTGGTTGTGAACCTGAGAGACCCAGCAATTATGTCTGCAGTTAATTTTTATTGACAGAATTCTCAAGTCAGTCACAATTTCTGAGCAATTTGACTGTGTTTGATTTTCAGGACCTATGTAAAGAGCTTTTACTTTGTAGTAAAACATTACTATTAAAGGTGTATGCAAACCACAAAATCCTGATAATACTGATGTAGCTTTGGAAAACCCATAATAATCTATAACTTCATAGGCATATTGGGTGGCTACATTTTAGCTTACTTCGATAATTATTATTAAAATTAATATTGTTAATTACCAGTAGGAAGAACCAATATGATCTGTACTGAAATTAATCTGCTGTCTTGTCTCTCCCCTCTGACAGTACTTATATTAATGTTTTCTGTGCTCTGGTTGTCTTTGCAGCCCACATCATAGCACTGTAAGTGAATCGGTAGAGAACTGCACCATTTTGAGGAGGAAATAAAGGCCAGGACAAAGAGGGCAAAGAATGAGATCTAAATTAATATGACTTTGTTGCTGAAGCCTATGTGGTTGTATAACTCACCTAAAAATCTCTAAGGAAACAGGTAGGAATTCTCTTACTTGCATTCATGAAAGAAGGCACCTGGATTCTACCCAGGTTCTAGTTTCTAAATACCTTTCTAAATAACATTTGTTACTTCTCAAAAACAAGCAAACAAACAAACCACTACAACAAAAACCAGCAACAACTTTATTCACATGACTATAAAAGCAAAAACTTGTCACAGAAAATATTTTGTGCATGAAGTTAATCACACAACGAGGTGACCAGACTCGTTATATAAAAGTGTAATACTCTCAAGTAGGCAATATGTTCCCATAAATTGTCAAAAATTTACTATCTGTGGTAGTAAACAAGAAGTGATCTTAACAGCTTGTTTTGTTTGTTATCTGTATTTCGGCGCTGCTGGACTATAAGTAAGGCTTCTCAAAAAGAAGAAAAAAAACAACAAAGCAAGTCTACTAGTTTCTTTTTCTCCATGTCTATCAAAATACATATGATCTTATGAGAGTAACATGGTCTTCAACAACAATAAACATCATATGCTGTTGTTGTATGAATATGCATACTGTTGGGTATTTTAAACTGCAAATCTCCATATAAGAATAAGATATGAAGACTAAGAGGCTAGGAATGGTGGGAGGGGAGATACTATTTTTTTTTAAGGAAATAAACTCATTCGATAATCTGACTTCTAATTAAGACCTCTCCAGTTCCCTTCAGCTTGTGTACAGCAAGAATTCTTCATAAATAGGACATCTATACTGCAGCTGTAATACTATATATACTTTTCAAATATCTTTAGCTTAGTTTTCCAGCAGAAAAAATAAAGTGGAATGCTTGATTTCTCATCAAGACCTTATTCAACAAGTTCAGTGTATTGTAGTGAAAAGGATTTTCAGGATTCATGTACACTCATGCATTCTTCAAGGACAGAATTTGGAAAGGAAGAGACTATTTTGTTGAACAGTAGTAACTAAAATTATGCTTCATGACTATTAAGGAGAATTTATACGAATTGTCCAGTTACAAAATTGGGCCCATAGAGAAGAAAAGGCTTATGAGTCATCTGAGTAATAACTCTCTTGAGGCCTATAGCCACACATGGAACACAATGTCCAAGTGACTTGAATCAAAATATTTCATTGTGTTATTTGATTTTGTTCTTATAGAAGATGAAATATATTTTGATGGAAAACCAGACTTCATAGTATATAAAATACAATCCTGATTTTAAAAAAAGAAGAAAGAGAATGATTACAAAAATAACTGACTTCAAGAGCAGTTCATCTCAACACACTAGGATGCTGATGCCAGGAGCCCTAAGTGAATGAATCAAGTGCTCCTAACAAAACTCAAGCATAAAAAGGGAGTTTACACAGGGTAGAAGCAGTGACAGGTAAACTGAGAGGAAGCAAGCACGCAGTACACGGATGGGGTTAGGAAAGCCAAAACCCACCTGGAATTGAACCTGTCAAGGGATGTCAAGGGCAACAAGAATGGCTTTTAAAAGTACATAAGTAACAAAAAAAGTACTAGGAAAAACGTGTGTCTTCTGTTGCATGAGATCGTATCACTGGTGACACAGTACATGCAAAAGACTGAATGTACTGAATGTCTTTCCCACTGGTGAAGGAGCTGGCTGACGTCATTAAGAGGCCACTCAGTAATCTGAGAAAGACCACGGAGATTGGAAGAAATGCTTGAAGATTGGAGGAAAGAAAATGTCACTCCTATTTTCTAAAAGACCAAAGAACCCAGAAAACTACAGGCAAGGCAGCCTAGTTTCCCTTTGAAGGTAAAGAGACAGCTAATTCTGGGCACATGAAAAAGAAGAAAATCATCGGAAGTCATCAGCTTGGCTTCAGCAAGGGAAAGCAGGTTTGGCTAACTTGAAGCTCTACAATTAAATGTCAGGTTTGGTAGACTATGGGAGGACAATGGATACTGTAAACTTTGACTTCAGTAAGGCTTTCAAAATTGTGTGTCATAAGAACTTCATAGAGATTTTGATGAAATATGGGCTGGATGAGCAGACTAACTACCTGAACAGCCAGGTCCAGAACGTGGTGGTCACTGAAACAAAATGTAGTTGGAAGCCATTAACTAGAGATGTACCCAGAGGGTAAATACCTAGAAAATAATAGAACACTCTATTTCAGTTGGATGGGACTTAAAATGCCTATCTAGTCCAACTGCCTGACCAACTCAGGATTGACCAAAAGTTAAAGTATGTTGTTAAGGACATTGTCCCAAAGTCTCTTAGGCTTGGGGCATCGACCTCTCTAGGAAGTCAGTGTTTAACCACCCTCTCTGAAAGAAATGTTTACTAATGTCCAGTGCGAACCTCCCCTGGTGGCTTTAAGCCATCTTCCATGTCTGGTCACTGGATACAAGAGAGACGAAATCGTCACCTCCTTCTCCGCTTACTCTCTTCAGGAAGCTGTAAGGAGCAGTGAGGTTGCCCCTTAGCCTTATTTTCTCCAAACTAGACAAACGCAAAGTCCCCCCCCTTACAGGATATTCCTTTCAGCTCTTTCACCTTTGTTTCATTTCTCTGGACCTGCACATCCTTCTTAAATTGAGGGGCCAAGAACTGCACACAGTACTCCAGGTGATGTCACACCAATGTTTAATAAAGTGGGATAATCACCTCTCCCAGTCAGCTACTCTGTGTTTACTCTGTGTTTGATGCATCCCAGCATGTGGTTTTCTCTCTTGACTGCCAGGGTACACTGCTGGCTCATATATCAGCACCTCCAGTTCCTTTTCTGTAGGGCTACTGTCCAGGCACTTCTGTCCCAATTTATACTGGCACCCAGCGTTACTCCATCCTAGGTGCAGATATCCCAGCCTGCAAGCAAAGTATTGCCAGCAGGCTGAGGGAAGTGATCCTTCCACTCTACTCAGCATTGGTAAGGCCATACCTGGAGTACTGTAGCAGTACAAGAGTGCCACGAACATACTGTAGAGAGTCCAACAATTGACCACAAAGTTGATGAAGGTGCTGAAGCATGTTTTATATGAGGAAACTGAAAGAGCTGGAACTATTTAGCCTAGAAGAGAGAAGGCTTCAGGGAATTTGTTATATAAATACCTGAAGGGAGGGTGCAGATAAGACTGAGCCAGCTTCTTATCTGCAGTGTCCAATGACAGGACCAGACACAATGAACACAAACTGAAACACAAGAGGTTCCTTCT
This sequence comes from Lepidothrix coronata, assembly GCF_001604755.1. NCBI lineage: Eukaryota > Metazoa > Chordata > Aves > Passeriformes > Pipridae > Lepidothrix > Lepidothrix coronata. The sequence goes on from NW_016690230.1 coordinate 5,073,846, forward strand.
TAACATCAGGAGAAAATTTTTCACCGTGAGGATGACTAAGCACTGACACAGGTTGCCCAGGGAGGTTGTGGAATCTCCATCCTTGGAGACAGCCAAAAGCTGTCTAGATATCATCCTGGGAAACTGGCTCCACGTAGCCCTTGAGGAAGACAGTTGAACCAGGTGACTCAGAAGTCCCTTCCGACCTCAGCCCTTTCTGCAATTATATGAAAATACCTTGTGATTTATTTTTACATGTTTATAGGTCAGGCAAATTAATGTCCTGTTTACCCTCTAAATTCCCAATAAAAAAAAGTTCTTTCTGTATTCAACCTTGCTTATAAAATGTCTTTAAGCACTTGGTTTACCAACATAAATCCCTGTTAGAATTATTTCAGAGAAGTCTTGAATCTTTCATTCTATATTGTTAAAAGACTTTAGGAACCAGCAAGACCTCTTCAAAGCTAAACCACCACTTTAATATGATCGAGATTAAAGAACACATGGTCTGGTCACATCTGCTTAATTCCAAGCAAGTATGATACTGCAATCTGTAGAAGCTGAGAACAGTAGAGGACTCATACTGAGAGGCTTGGTAAATAACAGTTGTGCTAATGTCCTTGGTGACGGATATTGCACAACCCTTTGAAGATAAATAAATAATCAACATGACTTAACTGTACAGCTGCAAATATTGTCAAAATATGTCTAAACATGGTTCACTGTCATAAGAGTGGTGTTGCTGAAAATACCTCTCAGAAGTTAGTCTGACCTGATATTGAAGTCTGTGCCTTTTGAAGAACAGACTACAGAAGAACAGGCAGCCTCTCTATAGTGCTGACTCTTTTTGTCTTTCTATACAGGTATTGACACATTTAGTATAAGGTATGTATGAAGTTGACTACTGGTACATACCTTACAGTCATATTAGCCTAGGAATATTTCTGTGCAGAGATCAGATCACTAAGGGCCACAGTGAAAAAAAAACCTAAAAGAGTTAGGAATCACCAGCAGCAAAACCTCACCATAATTTTTCATCTCAAAAACATTTTCTAGGAAGTGATGCTAATCTGGGAGTCAAATAGACTAAACAACCTGACAAGGTATGTTTTTCCATTTCAGATCTTAACAATAGGCCAGTTAAATTAGAAATTTTCTTTCAGCTTAAAAGAGCAGACCACTTCCAAAAATCACACTACTGTCAAAATATCTGATTGGCAGTTATATTTATTTTTTCATTTGGATGCCTTTTATTTGGGTGCTATTTTCACACTAGAGTGGAAGAAAATGAAATAAAAATGCAGAGGAAACAAAAACCTGCTTTTAACTATGTAAGATTGTCCTTGGATTCAGTTGATGCTGCTTCAAGTGAACACAAATATTGGTGTATATATTATAATGTTTAAGCCCTTTCTAATTTTAGAAGCAAAATTGCACTTTCAATTGTATTTCAACACTATCTGAAAGAAGACCTTGATTTTCCTTACAATACATTTATTTTAATTTTTTGTCAAATGCATTTATTAACAGATACTTCAAGAATGTTAGAAACAAATATCTATAACAGGTCTTCTTTAGATAGACAGTCTTTACCGCAAGCCCATTAGTTAAAGCTGCCTTTCTTCTTAAATAGGCCATAGATCAAAAGTATACACCTTAATGTTTCTTAGGCTGCACATTTCTGAAAGTTTGTTGCAAGTTTACTCCTCTATCATTGTCTGGTTTCCCTTGGTGTTCGCTGATTAAAACAATGGTAGTAGTTTTCAATAACTTGGTAATAGTTTCATAATTTTTATACACTGATGAAAATTTCATACTCTGCATTTTTTGCATCCCTTTTATAAATTCAACAAAAAATATGTTTTTAATCTTTTACTTTACACTAAGACCTTATAAAAAATATTTCAAGGACACAGACAGTTGCAAAGAAAAGGTCAGTCAGCTAGTGGCTGCTTAGCATACAGCTTTTGGTGGTCTGCTGCTCTTAAGATTTCCACTTCACAAATTTTACTCTTTACAATAAGTAATTAGTTGCTGAAAGAATGTGTGATCTCTGCATTTTTTTCCCTGTGGTAGCACATAAAAATAGCTTATATTTATTTACATAGTCCCCATGCTAGTCTAATTAACACATCTGATTTATATCTGGGATGTCATTTCTGAGTACTCCTTCTGCACTAATTGGATTCAAGGGGCCTGTATTGGTCAATCACTTCTTCCTTTTGTCATCTTCCAAAAAGTCTTGAGTATATGATTCCCCAGTTGGTCAGGAAAATCTAGATGCTTTCCCTAAACTGCCACAGTAGCAAAAAAGAACTCTAGAAGTTGAGACAGGAGGTAACTTTGATCTACTTTATTATTTAAACATTATTACAGAACATTTATTTATTTATTTATTATTTTTACTTTATTCTTTCTGAAGATGCAAACCCCCCCAAAGAAATAGACTATCTAATTTGTGATACTTGATTCATTTTACATATAGTCAACAATGTTACTCACAATTCACGTGTGCTGCAGTGAACATAGCTGGTATTACAGATGGTATTGTAGAGCCAGAATTTTTTTTTTTGATTGACACTTGAAAAATTACTAGGCCCCCATAATTTGAGGAATTTGAGTTCCTCAGGGATTAAGAAGTCATTTAAGATATATTTGTCATTCTGCAGTTTAACAAATTTACAGAATTAAGCTTTTGCATTACTTCGTCCTTTGAAACTTGCACCAGAAAGTCAATGTCTATTAGCATTTGCTTCTGTAAAGAATAAGCCATTATGAATTTCCTCATTGCTAATGCAATATGCTTGGCTTCTTCAGTATTACTGTTCTGGCTTCTATGACTATAAGCTGTCTGTTTTATGCTCACACAGTGTATTACAGCTGACGGGAGATTTTACAGAATGCCAACTTCATAATTTTTACAACAGTATTGCTTGCTTCAAAAGATTTAAATTTCAACTCAGATGCGTTTATACCTATAATGTATATAGATACTATTGATCTAGCATGTGGATATTGCTTATCTATTAGAATTTGATCCTAATTGTCTGCTTCTGAAACCTAGACAATTCTCTGCTAAAAAGTTTACAGACTCTTATATTCCAATTTGATGGGTCTTAGTGAAACTCCCTGAATTAATCCAAATAAGCAGACTGTTATCTATATATTATTGCTAAGCTAACTTGGCTTTTCAAATCAGCAAATTTGAATTTTTTCCATAGAGTCACTATGGTTTAGTTCTTTTTCTGAGTTCTGATAAAACACAGAGATGGGTGTCTTATGGTATATGCCTTAAAAGGAAATCTAGGCTGTTTTTTTAAATCTAATCCTATTTGGGTCAGATTCATGCCTGACAAATCTATTACAGTTTGTTTAAGGAATTTGTGTATATTCAGATAAATTAATCTAATGTTCTTGAAAACCAAAATTGACAATGTTTTTAGGAGGTTTTCAGACATAAAAGCTTTTAAGGAGACAAAGATGCTACAGAATGTTAGTCTTGTGTTGAAAAGATGCAAAGTAAAGGCTAAGAATAAGTTACCAGCTTTCACGTTGAAAATTTTACCAGAGTATTTTCTACTGGGAGCTTTTACTATATTCCTATTTAGGAAAATAACTAGGAAAAAAAGCCAAAAAACAACAAACAAACAACAACCCACAACCCAAAGAATATTGAGATAACAAAGCCTGCTGATGAAAAAAGCTTATCCATTTAATAACAGATGGAAGACTGCAGAGCCACCATGTAATACTGATTGACTTGATGATATGAGGAAAACATTTTTATGCTGAGGGCGGTGAGATACTGGAACAAATTGCCCAGAGGAACTGTGGATGCTCCATCCCTGGAAGTGTTCAAGGTCATTTTGGATGGGTGTTTGAGCAACCTGATCTAGTGAAAATGTAACCTACCCATGGCAAGGTGATTGGAGTAGATGCAGTCACTAGTGGTGTCCCCCAGGGACCAGTGTTGGACTCAGTCCCATTTAATATCTTGATGATCTGGATGAGGGGATTGAGTCCACAATCAGCAAATTTACAGATGACACCAAGTTGAGATGGGGTGTCAGTCTGGTGGAGGATAGGAGGGCTCTGCAAAGGGACCTGGACAGGATGGATAGATAGGTTGAATCCAATGGTATGGGGTTCAAGAAGGCCAAGTGCCGAGTCTTGCACTTTGGCCAAAACAACCCCCAGCAGCGCTACAGGCTGGGCACAGAGTGGCTAGAGAGCAGCCAGGCAGAAAAGGACCTGAGGGTTCTGATTGACAGGGAGCTGAATATGAGCCAGCAGTGTGCCCAGATGGCCAAGAAGGCCAATGGCATCCTGGCCTGGATCAGGAATAGTGTGGCCAGCAGTTCCAGGGCAGTGATTCTTCCCCTGTACTCAGCACTGGTGAGGCCATACCTGGAGTACCGTGTCCAGCTCTGGGCCCCTCAGTTTAGGAAGGACACTGAGGTGCTGGAGAGTGTCCAAAGAAGGGCATCAAGGCTAGTGAAGGGACTGGAGCACAGGCCCTATGAGGAGCAGCTGAGGCAGCTGGGGTTGTTTAACCTGGAGAAGAGGAAGCTCAGGGGAGACCTCATCACTCTCTACAACTCCCTGAAAGGAGGTTGGAGTGAGGTGGGTGTCGGTCTCTTCTCCCAGGTAACCAGCAGTAGGACGAGAGGGCACAGTCCTAAGCTGTGCCAGGGGAAGTTTAGGTTAGACGTTAGAAAGAAATTCTTTACAGAGAGAGTGATCAGACATTGGAATGGACTGCCCAGGGAGGTGGTGGAGTCACTGTCCCTGGAGGTATTTTAGAAGAGACTGGATGTGTCACTTTGTACCATGGTCTAGTTGACAGTCATGGGTTGGACTTGATGATCGCAGTCGTTTTTCCAACCTGGTTGATTCTGTGATTCTGTGAAAGATAACCTTGAAAGCTTGTGGAGGACAGGCATAAGCATGTAAATGTGTTTTGTCTCAAACATTCTGACTGTTGAAACAGGCAGGTTGTGATTTGAAGAGAGGGTCCCAAGGAGGTGCGACAGCATTGTTCTGAACCCACTTCCTTTTCCACCTTGACACTCATGCTCAGTGCACCTGTGTCAACTTCCCCCCGATTCACTTCCTGGAGGGCTCAAAAGGGCTGGCTGCACATGTGAGAATGGAATGGTACGAAAAATCTATTTTATATAAGAGGCATGCCTCAGATTAACTATAAAAGGAAGTGAATCAGTCCCCTCTTGCCTCCTTTTTTACTCTCTCTCTCTTTGTTGACCTGAGATCAGGACCATCCATGTAGCAGGATCAACAAGGGATCTAAGCACTGGTGATCTTCGTTCTTCTCTTTCTCCCTTTTCTGCATTTGTCTTCTGCCTTGTTTTGTCTTGGCAAAGTGCAGATGTCATATTCTAACCCTTACTCCAAATTAAAGTTTGTTGTGAGGACTGGAGACGTGTTGAAGTGTGTTGTAAAAATTAAAGGCTTTTTAGCCAACATTTTTGAGACTCAATACTGGGCTGGTTGCCAGAGTTAAGGTGACTATATAGTAAAAGCATAACAGTTCCCCGACATGTGTAGACCTGATATTTTGTTCAATCTGATGAGAATTTAAACCATCATTTTCCCTACCAAGTGGGTCATGACAAAGGTCCCTTAAACCCAACTGTTCTATGATTTTATAATTAAGAAAGGAAATTCAGTATCAATAAAGGCAAACTACTACAGGAAGAAGCAACCTTGTCATACAGGTTAAAAGTTAACCTGTCCTAATCTAGAGTTGTATTATGTCATGTCGGCTTGCAAAGAATTCTTTTGGATGTTCTGAAGGAAAATAAGTACAGAGAAGACATTATTTATTTCATTCTAAAGCAGATATCTAAAATGGGTATGGAAAAATAATAGCTGTTATAACTTTTTTCCCCCTAAAGAAGCTTGATATTGATTTGTTTGTTGAATGTTGTAATGTATGCTTGTATGATTGACACAAGATTATAAGCATATGCTAATATATGACAGAATGACAGAATCACAGAATAAGTAAGGTTAGAGGGGATCAGGCAGTGGGTCATCTGGTCCAACTTCCCTGCTCAAGCCCAGTCATCCTAGACCTCATAGCACAGGATTGTGTCCAGATGGTTCTTGGATATCTCCAGTGAGGGAGATTCCATAACCTCTCTGGGCAACCTGTTCCTGTGTGCAGTCAACCATACAGTAAAGTTCTTCCTTGTATTCTGATGGAACTTCTTGTTGATCAGTTTCTGCCCACTGCTGCTTGTCCTATTGCTTTGAACCACCAAGGAGAGCCTGCCTCCATCCCTTTGACACCCTCTCTTCAGATGCTTATAGGCATTGATGTGGTCCCCTCTCAGTCGTCTCTTCTCAACGCTGAAGTGGCCCAGCTTCCCCAGCCTTTCCTTATAAGGGAGATGCTGCAGTCCCTTAATCATCTTTGTTGCCCGCTGCTGGACCCCCTCCAGGAGCTCCATGTCTCTCTTGTACTGGCAGCCCAGAACTGGACACAATACACCAGATGTGATTTTACTAGGGCTGAGTAGAGGGGCAGGATCACCTCCCTCGACCTTCTGGCAATGCTTGTCCAAATGCACTTCAGGATACCACTGGCCTTTTTGGCCCCAAGGAAACATAGCTGGCCCATGGAAAACTTGTTGTCCATCAGGACATCCAACTCCTTCTTCTCAGAGATGCTTTCCAGCAGGCAGGCCCCAGCCTGTACTGGTGCATGGGTTTGTTCTTCCCCATCTGCAGGACCCTGTACTTGCCTTTGTTGAACTTCAGACAGTTCTTCTCTGCCCATCTCTCCAACTTGCTGAGGTCCTTCTGAAGGGCTGCACAACACTCTGTGCTATCAGCCACTCCTCCCATCTCTGTATCATCAGAGAACTTACTGAAGAGGCATCTACCCCTTTATCCAAGTCATTGATGAATAAGTTAAACAATACTGGGCCCAGTACTGAACCTTGGGAGACACCACTAGTAACAGGCCTCCAAATAGACCTTGTTCCACTGATTGTGACCCTCTGGGATCTGCTGGTCAGCCAGTTTTCAACTCACCTCACTGTCCACTCTTGTAGTTGATACTTCCCAAGTTTGACTATGAGGATATCGTGGAAGACAGTATTGAAAGCCTTAGACGATATCCACTGCTCTCGCCTTATCCATCCAGGTATTTGTTTCATCATAGAAGACAATCAGGTTGGTCGAGCATGATTTACCTCTAGTGAATCCATGCTAACTATTCTTGATCACCTTCTTGTCCTCTGGAAGGACAGGCTCCATCATCTTTCCAGGGATTGAGGTGAGGCTGACGGGCTGGTAGTTCCCTGGGTTCTCCTTCTTGTTCTTTTTGAAGACCAGAGTGACATTGACTTTCTTCAATTTTCAGGCACCTTTCCCGATCTTCATGACTTTTCAAAGATGATTGTGACTGGCCTAGCTGTGATGTCTGCCAGCTCTCTCAGTGCTCATGGATGCATTTTGTTATGGTCTATGGATTTGTGAATGTCTTCAAAAGCTTCTTGGCTGAGATATAGTATCTTTACGTATTATGTAGAATTATATTATTTGTGTAATATAGTACCCATATGACCTTTGTAAACATTTCGTTAATTCCTAGTTAAACTGATTGGTATAAATTACCTTCCTAGATTGTGTCTTAGCCAAAAAACCCAGTAACTTTTAACAAAGTCTTAAACTATGGTAACTAGTTATCTTGCAAACATGTGATCATGATTTTATTTTTAATCTGATTTGTACAACCCATCTGATATGGCTTATTTAATTTAAATGCTTATTTTCTCTTTCATGGTATCACAAGACCCTGCAGTAGCGGTTGGAAAGCTCTTAAAGACTTGATATCTCATAACTTATCTGAAAGCACAACATCTGCGCAAAATATCCACCTAAATGGAGTAACTAAGAAGCCTACAGACAGAAGCTTTCTTAATTATGATTTCATCCTTTGTTTCACCAGAAAAACACTGGGATCATTCTATAGAGCACTGATAGAAATCAGAGCTCGATATTGAAACTATTCCCATTAAGAAAGGACCACTTCTGGAAGCAAACTCAACATTCCAGACTATTCTTTTTACTTGTTGTAAATGATCATGAGTAACATCACTGGCATCTTAACAAATTTCATGGTTTGCAAGAGCAGGTCACATACACACAACAAACATTTCAGGCTCTTCATTGGCTGTGGCTGCTGTTAGTAAAAAATGACAAGGCAACACATCATTCAAACCAAACCAAACCAAACCAAGACAAAACAAAACTATGACCTGATGAATGGGACCAATGATGACTGAAGCTTAATCTAAAAAAATTAGTTCCTTGGCTGCCCAGAGAAAAAAAATCCTTCCATTAATTTAACCTGATAAATTTAAATGTACTCCTAAAGAAAAGAAATGACCTAAGAGAAACAGCTGCTTTTACATCTAAACATTGCATAAATATCTTCAAACACTCTCTAAAGTACTCAAGAAAACTGACCAAATGGCAGATGAAATTTAGTGTAGATAAAAATAATGTGAGGTACACAGAAAATAAAATATTCTGATATAATTTAAAAAATACTGGTCCCTAAGCTGAGCACTATCACATAGGAGCAAGATTGCTGGTTATAGTCAGTTAAGTGCTAGTTAGACATAAAATCAATGAACTGAGTCTTAGGAATTAGAAAACAAAATAAGAACATAATTTTTTAATTGTATGAGTTTGTATGACTTTTCTGAACTTTGATTACTGAACACAGTCCTCAATAAGAATTACCTTTCAGAAAAAATACAATATAACGTGGAAAGAGTTCAAGAAAGGGTGATGAGGACGGCAAAGTATGTAGCAGCTTCCTTATGAGTGGTACCTGAGTCTTCTAGGCCTTCTCAAGGTGGTAGATAATCTGGAGGTGAGACAAAAGTCTGCAAAAACAGAACATGAGGAAGATGAAAAGTGTTACGTGAGCTGTTGCTTTATGGAATCAAGACAACTGCAGAAGATGGACAATAGATTATTTTTTTGCCCACTTGCTACGTGTTACCATACAAGTATAGCAAAACATAACAACATGTAAGCAGTTTGAAACCTCACATCAGTGTTTAAGGCACTTGCTCACTAATTGACGAAATGGAACAAATCACGAGTTAGGTGCTGCTTTTACAGTGGGACAACTGGGATCTTGACAGATAGCTCTTCTTGCTTTCTCTCTCTGTCTTTCTTCAGGGCTACGCTCTTTCACAGGGTTAATGCCTGTGTGTTATTCCCCACTGACATCTGTATGAACACAGCCAACACATGATGGACCATATCAGGATTTTTATATTTGATGAGGCTTTATAAACACCATAGTTTAAAGTTTTCAGAGCTTCTGCATCAGCAGCTTCATTTCAATATGTTATTAACATTCATAAAAGTCTTATATCTGCAGAAAAGATTTTCCATGGCTACCATTATGAGCTAAACAAGTTTAGAAGTAATTTAAAGTATTCTATTAAGTCAAGTGTTTTTAAATACCTTCCTTCGTATCTTTTTCCAATACTTTTGCAGACAGAATAATGGGCTAAGTGGGCCGTTAGGCTAATGCAATGGCGCTGTTCCTATTTCATATTAAACTTACATAAAATTAACCGGATGAGAGGAGAAAAAAAAAAGAATCCAGTCTTTCTATCTCTGCCAGTTCTTTGGAGTAACTTGACCCTTTCAGCATATAATATATACAGTGTAGTAATAATGTATTTTGGCTCAGCTTATGTTCCCATTTAACAGATACTCCTTTCAGTTTGGATCATTAGTTTCATATCTCCTACACACTGTTTCCAGAATAGTGTAAACGTTTTCAGCATGCCAGGCCTCACTACATTAAAGTAAAATTAAAGAAGAATGAAAAGATGAAAATTTAAATTAGACAAGGCAGTCATGTCTTGCCACCTCATCCCTAACTGCTCTAGTGATAATGAGTAATATCATAATTGACTTAACAAATTCCATATTTTTCTGCCTTCTTTGCCAGTGATACTAGCTTATGCTAATCAGAAGTTTCAGGTCGTATTTTCTTTTTCGGCAGATTTCCTTCTTTTCCATTTTTCTTTTTTATTGGGACTTTAAGTAATGCTAAAAATGTTAACTGTTAAAATTTCAGTATTTATTTAGTATATCAACTTTTCCAAGTGAATAAAAATAATGCAAAACTAGAAACTTTGAAAAAAAATGAAAGTATTTGAAGACAAAAAAGTTGCAACTGGAGCTTTGTGAAGATTTTTTTAGGTTTTCAATATGGTGAAAATAGAAAAACAGTGAAAATAATTTTCATGAAAATAAACTTTAAAAATTGTCATGATTAGAGAGTGATGATATAATTGTCTTAAATTTAGATCATCTATGGATGCATTTTCATTCTTGATGTGTAGATTTTATTAATTTTATTAATTTTATTCCAGCTTAGAATTTGAAGTCCTATAAAATGGGTGGTTTTGTGAGTTCACTTTAAATAAGTTTTTTAATAAAATCAAAGTTCTGGGCGGGTTTCATTTCTATTGCAGTTAGAATATGTTTTCCTATCTATTCCATTAATACAATGATTGATAGCAGAAAAGTGCATCTTGCTTCTGGGAGGTTTCTAGGATTGATTTCCTGAAAATTTCAGGAAAATATTCCATGCTAACATTTTAATACATTTAAATATTATAACAGTATTTACGATTTTCATTTGCTGCAGTGAAATTAAATAGAACTATCTATGGAAAGCTGGGAGATGACCAAGTTCCATGCTAAAAAGGCATGAAGCCAACAATTAGTTTCAAGGTCATTTAAAATTCTCCTAAATAATAACAAAATTAGTCTAAATTTCAGTCTAGTAAAAATAGCATAAAATAGGTAGGGTTTTTTTACATGGTTTTGGTAATTCTACTGTAGACATATGAAATAACTTTAGAGTAGTTGTTAACTGGTTCTTTTGAAAGATATCTCTACTTTTATACCCACTGTACTCAGTGACTGAAGTGGTTTCCCTGCGAATAGTGGGTCTGTGAGGGGAAGCCTGCCCTGGGAACTTGGATGACACCCACAGAAGACTTCCTAAGATTGAGTGCCCTCACATCACCCACAGATATGACTGTTTTTCTGCTTGATATCCGTGAATAATCCTTCAGCCCCTGGGTGGAGGGACATGATCTGCTGGTACCCCCGAGTGAGCAGTGTGTAATCTCCTGAGATGAGCTCAGTTGATCAGAGCATGGTGCTAATCATGCCAAGGTCATGAGTTTGATCGCAGAAAGGGTCATTCACTTAAGAGTTGGACTTGATGGTCCTTGTGGGTCCCTTCCAACTTAGAACGTTCTGTGATTCTGTCAGTGTAATTCTGTCAGCCTAACACATAACCTGAGTAGCATTTTGTCTTTAACAGAAATTCTCACTATTAATTCTCATTCTTCCTTCTCGCTACTTTTAACAGCCGGAGAAAACAAAGAGATGAATTCTCAATGTACTTGGGCACTTTAATTTATTCGAGGTATATCAATGGATATTAGGGTCAAAACATACTTTAAAGCAGTGCTATAAGTGATTTTTCAATCATGAAAGAAATCTATGGTGGACCTGAAGCTCAGATCCAGGTCTTATAATTTCTACACCTACTTCCAAAATATTTGGTTGTTCCTTTTGTTTTATACTCAAGTATATAACTCTCTGGTCTTGGAAGATCAGATGTTATAAAAAGTTATATAGATTAAATGGAATATATTAGAATTTTAAATAATAGAAAAATAGTTCATGAATAGGAATAGATTTATGGTTCAGATCACCTGCGAATTACATTCTGCCAGACTCTGTGAGCAAAGAAATGCAACATATTCTTTGGGAATAAAACTGTTCACATGCAAATGTACATTATTCTAGTGAAGTGGTATGTCAGAGGTTATCTGCTTTTGATTAACATTTTCCAGTTTCAAGGAGGGTTCTGTAGTGATGATATATGTTAACTGAGAGGAAATGAAAAATAAACCATTTATCTAGGGAAATATATTTTCATTTAGTGTTGAACAAATGGGACATGAAATGCCAGAAGAGCTATTGGTCTCAATGCTCATTCTGTATCCTTAGCTTGATTAGAAGTTATCAGGTAACAGAAGATGCTCACACTTAAAAAAAACTAAGGTCTCTGACAGAACAATGGAAATGATTCTTGAAAAAAGAGGGAGGTTTAGCTTTGAAAATCTGTGATGAGAGCACAGGGAGAAATCCTAAAACCAGGATATATGGCTTAAATAGGTAGTAAACAATCCCTAAATTCACAGATTTTTCTTTAAGTTTATTCATCATAATATACTGATACATCTTTTTTATGCTATCTTTAATGAATAAGATGTTAAGAGGAAAAATGAAACAAAAAGAAAGCTTATTTCAGGCATTGGTCAAAGTCATAGGTCAAAACACTGCGTAATAAAAAATGTGCTTGTATGAAGTTGATGAAGAGCCTTTAGATAAAGTGTGAAAGGAACAGAATCTTATTTGTCATGTGTTTGATACCTTGATACATAATCTCACAATTTTATCTGTGCTCAGAAAATCTCAGATGACATGGAGCACTTCATGATTTGTCTCCAAAATTCAAAATACAGTGTCAAAGGAAGCATATTTTACTGAAGGCCAGACAATATTTGTAAGGACTATTGTTAACAGGAATTCTTCATAGGCCATCCCATTTTTCCTCCCTGTTATTAACTTCAGTGTGTTTATTAACCTGTTAACACTCTAAGTATTGAGGAGCAAAGCAAGTCATCCAGTCCTAAAAATAACCAATCAGAATCAATGGAGAAAGTGAGTACCAGAAATGAAGAAGACAGTCAAAATTGAGAAGTATTTAAAGAAAGCAACTAGTAGAAAAACCAAGAAAAGTTCAGGGCCAATGAACTATTCAAGGACAAATCTGAAAGTATAGTTTAGAAGTGTATTTCACACACTAGCTTTAGCAAAATGTAATACTGAATTATAGAGATTTACATTCAAATACATCCCTGCATCTACCTGAGTACAAATGAAAGAAAGAAGTACTCTGATCATAGTATTTATGCCAACATTTACATGTTGCAGAGAATAAAAAAATTTGAAATTGTTCTTTAAAGGGACAGTCATTATTCCTTTAGAAATAGATTTTTAAAAGCATATTAGCTTGTGACAGCCATAGAAATTGAAATTATTTTCTTATCACCACCAGCAGATACATCTACAGTCAGTTACCCACTGATACCAACTTTTGTATCTCAGCTGTAGCCCACGGGGATTGTGCCTAATGATGAGAAGGCAATTGCATCTTCATGTCAATCTTCATTCTCTTAGCAGAGATTGCCAATGAACACCAGGTGTTTTGATGGGTTTTGTGTTATAGATGCTTGTCCACTGGGATGTGACTTCTACTGGTGACTTGTACAGCAGCACTAGAGCAGCTGCCAGGTGGCGACCTTTCAGTCCCTTATCAGCCTCTGCTGTATTCAAGCCCATGACTTAGAGGTGAAAGATGCTTTATATAGTCTTATGAACCACTGCAGTCTTCACAGTATACTAATTCTTTTTTTAATATCGCAATGAATTTCATGCCCTGCTGTAGGCTATGAGAAAGAAAAGATAAGAGCAGGGCATAAATTCAACAAAAATGCAGGCAAAAATGCAGGCAGTGGTGAACAAAAAGAAAAGCTCTTTTAAATATTTTTCTTACTTTTTTTTCCCAATGATGAATACTTTATTTAAAATTTTTATTGCAAGAAAATATTTTTGTAGATTTACTTATTCACTGAAAGCAAGGGGTGGTACATTATGTTTTGGACCTGGATGAACTTAGCTAATCATCTTGGAAAAGACCCCAGTGGAAATGTAAACAGGTAAATAAGAAATATAAAAACCTGCTGGAATAGAAAATATAAAGAAAAACAAAAATTAAGAAAATAGCTGAAAATCTCTTACAAACTTATTTTGTGTGCAGCTGAATTCAACAATAAGTTTATCCATCTTGTCTCTTTAAATGATTTGATTGTTTAAGGAACGAAGTTTACAAACAAGGTAATCAAATATAGTATTAACTGCTAAGAACTTAAATACAGCTAAGATTGAGAGAAAATAGGTGTTTGGGTTTTTTTTCAGTAGTTCTCAAAAGGGGAAAAAATAGTTGTTTTAATAAGAAAAGTTATATCATAAAACTGTGTGAGTGATTTGACCATTACCAGGTAGTTTGGCAGAGCTTAATCTTTCATAATTTTAGATATTTGTATTTGAGATAATTACTTTATATTTTCTCTATAATCAGATGAGAGCAATAGCCATTTTTTAGGGAATGATTCATCTCATACTTATGCAGAAGTCTAAAATATTTTAGGCTTACTACATTAAAACAAATTCTTATTTCTGTTTTTGCTGTGAAAGATAGCTGGTGTGAATACCTCAAGTATTGATGTCAGTTCTGTTGAGGAAAGAGTAAATGAATTGGACATTATCATTTGTGCATTTCTGAATCACCAAGAAATACAGAGCAGACCATGCTTTGTAAAATGTGGTAACATCACTGAATTTGGAGCAAGAGTACCATAATACTCTATTAACTTCACTTGCCTTAGTATTCCAAATTGTGTAGGACTCCAGGGGCAGTCAATACTGCAGCTTCAAGGGCTCTTTTCAATTATACTCACAGTCAAGATTGCTTTTTCTGCAATTAAATCATAATAATATATAAAGACATTTAAAAAGGAGCTGATTTTGGTAAATACTTTATTTGTTGGATGATGATACATGAGAATTGGTATATTTTCGTAAAAGAATAAGACATACAGTATAAAGCCGAAAGTAATCTCTTTATTCCAAATATTGGCAGAGAGATAATAAAATTTTTCATTGATCTTTTTCCAGTTTGTCAAGTGTAGAATTATTTAGTTTTGTTGCTAAGGAGAAAATGCCCCAGCTGTTAATATTGAATCTAATCTTGAATTTAATATTTGTTTGTTAAAAATTGAATATATTTTGAACTATTTTATATATTGCAGAATTCAAACACCAGTGAGTAGATACCTTAAGGAATGCTCAAAAATATGTACTTAGAACGACTTTAAAAACATTTGACAGGTTTTTTTCCTGAAAGATATTTTAAATAAATTGAAATGTTTCATAAGGTTATACTGATTTTTTTGCAATTTGGACAGAAAAAAATAATAAAGAAGTGTCATGAGTTGCTTCTAGGATATTTCTTTTGTTGCATTCTCTTTTCCTACTGTACTCGTCCTCTGTGGATAATATAATTGCTATCAAACTAGGGTTCTACATTTCTATTTGGAAGCTTTGATGTTCTGTATCATGTGTTTCTGACTGTGAGAGAAAGAATTAGTGGATATAAGTAATAAATTTTTTGCTGAAGGTGTCTACCTCTCTCCATCAGCTCAGGTGATTATGACTATTTGTATATTGGCAGATAAAGCAACTGAAAAGAGTTAAATAATTGGTTGGAGGAACGCTACAATTACACTGTAAGACAGGAAGTTGGGGAAGTAGATTACTTTGAACTAGATTTAGCCAAGTCCTGAGAATTGAATGCCTGCTAATATAAAGACTTTACTCTTTTCATATTTTCTTTGGTTTAATTTCAGGTGAAAAGGAATGTTTGTGCACTGTGAGTATGTCTGAACTGAAATAAAAATACGTGTTTCAGTTTTAATAAAATACATGATATATCTAACTACAGAAAGTACTTTCTGGGAAGAGTGTGTGTTTAGTTGATTGTTCTTATTTACAACCTATAACTTTTACAATTTAGTGATGCCTCATATTTTATCAATATATGAACTTTGCATTTAGATATGCATGTAAGAGGAAAAAAAGGACAGAGAGAAGCACCAGAAAAAAGACGTGCAATAAATGTTGTTGAACTCATTTGCCTTTTCTCAGACAGCAAAACTTTAAAGTTGATATTCATAAAATTCATATGTATATTTAACCTATCATTTTTTTGCCTAACAATAACAGTTCATGTATTTGACTTTTCAAAATGTACACATTTTTAATTCTGCTAAAGAAGCATAGCTCTGTGACATCTACTGTCACAATTAGTACTGAAATATAGCTTATCAGGAAAGAGAATAGTAAAATTAATTCATAATGGAACAATCTCAGATTTTGATTTTTTTTCTAATCTGGGAGTTTGTATTGTTTAGTTACATTTGGAAAAGACAGAATTGCTTTGTCTTTTTTATTCAAAATGATATTCTGCAGTCATGGCATTTCTGAATCCCAGTTATGATGTGGTCTTTCTAGTGAAAGAGGTGAACGTTATGATAAGAGTATGACACAAAGCTGATTTAAGTATGACTCCTTTTTACTTCCAAGTCACAATTTTTAAAATGGAATTCTAACACTTTTAGCTATCTGCAAGAGGGATAAATTTATTTTTGAAAAAAAGATTGTATCAGTACAAGTAAAGTATTCCAAGGATCATCTCAAACCAAACCTACTTATAAACCATTGCTGAAAAACTATTATGAAGATTATTTTTCCATAACATTTGCCTTTTCTTGTAAGTGTATTACATCTGACAGGCAAGCCTGTCAAGATTTTGAAACTTTTTCTCATTTGCTGTAAAATCATCAGGACTTAAGAGCAGTTTTATTATGATAACATGAGCATTACAGATAGGGAACAAATGATGTTGTAAAATCAATGCCTAAGATAGAAAGCACAAAACCATTAAAGGTCATTGTAAATGCTGATGAACAGATAGAAAACTGGATACTAGTGATTAGAATTTGTCACTCAAATGTTTTTTCTTCACAAGTCTGAAAGTACTGAGTATTTCTACAAAAATATTTATCTGTCAGTTTTAAAATGTGGAAGATAGTAAATTGATTAAAAAAAAAAAAGAAAAAATATCAGCATGCCAAAAAATAATGTTAAATGTTGTAACTGAACATAAATAAGTGTACTTAAACATACATATGTGTGTCTGGGTATACACAGATGTTTATATAGCAGTATAAGGAATCACAGATCCTTGTAATAGAAATATTTAGAAAACTGATAAATCAATGCAACCTTAAAATTTGAAATTAAATTTTACTAAACATTCATTAACAGCACAAATGGTGTTATTCAAAGCAGTTGGTCTGTAATAAGTGTATTCTAAATCAGCTGGGAGTGTACAATGCCACAGAGCTGATAATGGGTAGGTAATGCCTACAGTGACAGTCACTGATGACATAAGTTTTTGAGGTGGAGATGGTCAAGGTTGGAAATATTTTTAGTGATGGAAACTGGAACCAAAGTGGCTTTCCCCACTTACACTTTTATGAGTGCAAAAAATGTCTCTGCTTAGGTTATGTAAATCAGCCTCACTTTCTTTCTGACAAGGGTAACTTCTCCTGGGGTAAGTGAAAAGATAGGGTATGATCTACCTTAGGATCAGGTAGTGGGTTGCCTCTGGCTAGATGCCAGCCACCCACCAAAGCCATTCCATCACCCCCACCCCCGCAAGTCGGCAGGAGAGACATAATATAAAAAAAGGTTCATGAATTGAGATAAGGACTGGGAGAGGTCCCTCACCAAATATTGTCATGGGCAGTGTCAGCTTGGGGATATTAATTGAATTTATTACTATCAGAATTAGAGCAGGATAATGAGAAGTAAAATAAATCTTATAAACACCTTCCTCTCACCCTTCCCTCTTTCCTGAGCTTTACCTCTTCCCCCCCAGCAGTGCAGGGAGATGGGGAATGGAAGTTCTGGTCAGTTCGTCACAGGTTTTTTCTGCTGCTGCTCAGGAAGAAGAGCCCTTTCCCTGCTCCAGCGTGGGGTCCCTCCCACGGGAGACACTGCTCCAAGAATTCTCCAGTGTGAGTCCAGCCCATGGGCAACAGTTTTCCATGAACTGTTCCGATGTGGAGCACTTTTCCACAGGGTCCTTCAGGCACAACCTACTCCAGTGTGGGTCCCCCACATGGTCACAAGTCCTACCAGGAAACTTGCTCCAGTGTGGGCTCCCCTGTCCACCAAATCCACAGGTCCCTACCAGAAGCCTGCTCCAGTTAAGGCTTCCCATGGGGCTGCAGCCTCCTTTGGGCATTCACATCCTCCAGCATGGGCTCCTCCATGGACTGCAGGTGGATCTCTGCACCCTCATTGACCTCCACGAGATGCAGGGCCACAGCTGCTTCACCATGGTCTGGACAATGGGCTGCAGGAGAACCTCAGCTCCGGTATCTGAAGCACCTACTCCCCCTCCTTCTCCACTGACCTTGGTGTCTACAGAGTAATTCCTTTCAGATATTCTCACTCCTCTCCTCTCTGGCTGTGATTACTTTGAGTAATAACTTTTCTTTCCTCCTTAAATATGCTACTGTAACAAATATGTTACTGTCATTCCTGATTGGTTTGGCCTTGGCGAGCAGTGGGTCCATCCTAGACCCAGCTGGCATGGGCTCTACCAGACATGTGGGAAGCCTCTGGCAACTTTTAAAAGAAGCCACTCCTGTAGCACTCCCCCTGTCCCTGACTACCGAAACCCTGTCACTCAAACCCAATACACATCACCAAGAGTTCTGCCAAACTATGCATGATCTTATAATAAGAAGGAAATAGTCATTAGATAATTATTGCAAAGTAGTAGCAAATAAAAACATAGATTATCTATCATATATTTCAGTGAAAGTGGAAGGAGAGATAAATTCCCGTAGGAGCTTGTTTTTGTCTGGTTTAGGCAACAAAATTAACAAAACCTGAAAGATAATATGGAAAGTCAATAATGGAATATATAAGGATATAATTATCACTCAAAACATGCATCTTATAGAAATTATCTGAAATTATTAAAATGTTGCCTAAAGTTGTCTCTCAAAGAAACCTCTAAGACTCAATATGTGAGTTTTAGGAGGCAGACATTCTTTATTGCGCCACACCAGATGCACTGGGAATTGTTTTGCCACAGTGCATGCTGAGGTATCTTAGCTACAGCTTATATGTTTGCATTATATGATTATTCATTTTCATTTTCCACAATCCTGTTACACATCCATGACATTTCTCATCACTAATTAGCATACATACGTCTTTATAAGGTTTCTGAGGGGCTTCACTGATGGTCTCTGGTGGTCATTTTTGTCTTGTGCCACCAAAGTTCTAAGTGACTGCCTTATGAACTCCTTTAAGAGAATGCACCTCATTATGAAACACCCCTCAGTTGCTTGCTTGGCTGTTTCTGTTAACTACAAGTTCCTTTCTTTATTATTTCTCTACTTTGCTTGACTGGTTTCTTTAAATTGTGGCTCAGATACACAATTTCTCTAAGTTACATTTTGTTACAAGCACTACTAGTTCCGTTCTTTCTTAAAACCCGATATCAAAAACAGTAAATAAATGTGGAAGATGTTATACTCGGAAAGGAAAAACTAAATGAGCAGGTTGCAAATGTTCATTCATATGCCAGTCTATAGAAATACAGCAGGAAGGTAATAGGATCTTCGGCAGGGGATGTACACATACACACACACAGAAAAAAAAAAAAAACGTTTTCACCAGAAGGGGAAATAATCTTGTAGAACATGTTTATCAGAAATGTTTATTGTAAAATGATACAGATGTTCTTCCCTAAGGGCTCATGCTTGCTTGCTTGTTGCCTCTAATTTTGATGACGGTGTAGACAAATCAGAGAAAACTCAAATAGGAGCAATAAAAATATAAAAAGCATTTGACAGTATGTTGATAACATTGGTTTCTTGATCTAGAAAAGGGAAACCTGTTGTCATCTACACTGATGGTCTTCAAAGTACAGCAGTTACTGGGAAATAAAAAAAGAAAAACAGTGATAATTTTTCTGTAGGTTATCTGAAGAGAAGGCATGGTCTTAGATTTAATAACTGTGGAGCTCATTTTCTGTTTTTAAATTTAAATATTTTAAGGTTTTGTTTTCTCCTTTGTTGGATATGACTAACCAACTTCAGCCTATGTCTGTATCCTGGCAAGTCTGAGAATCTTAATCAACTACTACTAATAATCAATGTTACAATTATTGTGATGTGAAAGACAAGTGCAAAAATATTCTTGTGAAAATAACAGGATAAACCAAAAATTTTTCCATGCACGTTGCCACTGTTTTTATATTTTAACTGGTAATTTTTTGCAGTTCTTATTTCTGATGTTTCTGTGTTGCTTTTGTGTGGTTTCCACAGTAGGTAGACACTTGTAGTGTGTTACTCTTGTATAAAATAAGATGCCTCTCATTAAAAAAAAAAATCTACATTATGCTAATCTAGATTTGTGTCTATCTTAGCTTCATCTACTTCCTTGCAATGTCTAGAACATACAGAAGTGTTAAAAAGCCCCAAGATCACCTAGAAGTCATGCTGCAGTTCAGTTAAATTCCTTCTGTCCTTCTGTCCTTGACTTTAAAATTTTGAACTCTGTGTACATTACTTTACAATTCTCAGCAAAACCCCTTTTAGTTTCACTTATTATTTGGTGTGAGTTTGCAGACTTTCCTTCCCCCTTGCACAGGTTTGTATTAGCACATCACAAATTTAAGTTACTGTTCCTCACTGTTTCTTCAATTTTTTTTATGTGGTTTGGATATTAAATTCAAAAAAAGAATATTGAACAATAACTAACATGCAGAAAATACTTCCTAAGGCACTTCATCAGTTAAGCCATGCTTATTGACCTTTGAACTTAAAAACCCAAAATCCTTAATCTAGTTGTATTGCATCGTTAGACACCTTTTCAAAGTCATTGACAGTTTGTAAGCAGTTTGTGACAAAACCCCCACAGTTTTCAAAATCCTGTGGCTTCAAATTAGTGTGAAGTTAATTGTATTCTTTAGGAACAAGACTGATATATGTGCATATAATTAATTTCTTTTATCCTCACAACAAATAAATGGAGTGATGAATTAAAGTTCAACCAATAATTCATATGGCTTAAAAGCTTCATAAAAATAAATGGAAAAATAGTTTTATATATATATATACTATATATCAGAGTTCAGATAAATGAGACCCTGTCCATATTCTGGGTGAATTCAGTCAATGCATGTCTAAGTAACATTTAGTATTCTTATTAAAAGCTTCAAGAAGAAAACCAAAAATACCCCAGATTTTTTATATCTATATTAATAATATGTTAGTTATTTTCAAAAATTCTTAGAATTTTTAGAGATGTTTTTCTTGCCATGAGAGCTACAAATTACTATGCAGAAATTATTTTTTAGGAATTAACTTATTACTAACACCATAATCTTTCATACTGAAGGAAAATTTTTATTGTGTTTTAGAATATCTCAGTTTTTTTACCCAAAAAATATGTGTAAATAATGGTAAAATATTCTGTTGGAAATATATTAATATGCAAGGAAAATGTGCATGTGTATATGTTTAATTTACTTGGTCTGATCTTTTGAATGTGGATATAGCAAAGTGTAAGAAAAGGGAAGTAGCCTTTTTAATAACTTGGAGTATATCTCATAGATATTACCTTTTTTACTATTGCCATCAGGAAAATCATATACATTAGAAAACTTCTACATGAACAATTAGAAATTCTGATGGATTCTATACAGTGGAAATCTACTGTATTTTTCATGAGTTTGGCCGGAATAGAGTTAATTTTCTTCATAGCTGCTGGTATGGGGCTGTGTTTTGGTTTTTGTTGGAAACAGTGTTGATAACACAGGGTTGTTTTAAGCTATTGCTGAGTAGTGCTTACACAGAGTCCAAGCCTTTTCTGCCTCCCATCCCATTACATCAGTGTGGAGGCTGGACCTGCGCAAGATGTTGGAAGGAGAAACAACAGGAACAGCTAACCCCAACTGATCAAAGGGTTATCCCAGACCATGCAGCATTGTACTCAGCATATAAAGCTAGGGAAGAAGTAGGAAAGGGGCAATGTTTGGAGTGGTGGTGTTTGTCTTAGTCATTGTTACATGTGACGAAGCCCTGCTTTCATGAAGATGGGTGCTGATGGAAAGTTACAATTAAATTCCATGTTTTGCTTTACCTGTGCATACAACATTTGCTGTACCTAGTAAACTGTATATGTTTCAGTCCAGAAGTTTTCTCACAGTTACTTTCTGATTCTCTTCCCCACCTGACTTTGGGGATTAAGCAAGTAGCTGTGTGGGGCTGAGCTGCCAGCTGTGGTTAAACCATGAAACTAATGCTCAAGGAAAAAAACCTGTTAATACTTAAAAATCAAAATTCTTGAACAAGTCTTACATACTGCAGTATGCCCTATTATCAACATTATTACATGCAAGAAATCTATATGCATGCGATCACAACTGATTGTATTTTCCTGTGCTCTTATTCTGGTATTTTTTCTTGGTGTTTAAATAAAAACCTCTGTCTGTTGTGTCAAAAGGTGACTTGGAGTATCCTTTATCCCACCAAATAAAAAAGAGG
The DNA here is from genome assembly GCF_001604755.1 of Lepidothrix coronata. Taxonomy (NCBI): domain Eukaryota; kingdom Metazoa; phylum Chordata; class Aves; order Passeriformes; family Pipridae; genus Lepidothrix; species Lepidothrix coronata. The sequence goes on from NW_016690230.1 coordinate 5,096,237, forward strand.
CTTTTGAACAGTTCGAACAAAGCGGTTTGGAAAGTGGCAATACTGTAAGCTTAGGAAATCTGGTAAAGTTGTTGTACATCCATACATCCAGTAGAACTGCAATTCTGCAGTCTACTTTTTCCCTGTATGAAGCTAACAAGAACAATTGCTGCTACTTGTACAGAAAAAGAGGCCAAAGCTGTTTTTAAAACGGTTGTTCTGGGCCAATATATATTTTGTTTGCTATTGTTTTATGATATTGCTTATGTGGTTTTAATATCATCTATCATATGAAGACCTTGAAACATCCTTATTGGGTGATACAATATTTTGTTTTACTTGTAGATGGGAAGATGGAGTTCTGGATAAATTAGATTTATGGTCACAGTGTATGGATTTTTTTTCATGAGAACAATATACTTAAGTCATAAGTGCTTAAGTCACTATGGGAAGAAAGAAAACTTAACTTAGGTATTGCAGCATCAAAACACTAAACATTTACCTGAAATAATGTACCAAAATTTTCTACGTTTTTTTTGTTTGGCCTTGAATGCCAGGAATTACTCCTTGAAGTAGAGCATGTAGCACTGTAGATGTCATCTGAAACATTTAGGCATTGCTGTATAAGGTGATCCAGACTACCACTCTTAGATAAATACAAACAGATTTTCAAGGGTCTAAAGTTTTACTCTTGAAAAGTCTTACTGGAAATCTCACTGTAATTGACTTACCAATATCTAAATTATTTTTTTTTACAGATAAAATTAAAGCCATCTGTTACTCCATCAGTCAACATTAATGGTATTTCTTTTCAAGTAATATTTCTAAAAAGGATGGAACAACTTGTAAGGCAAGTTTAGTATGGACACAGAAAAGTGGCACAGATGGGAATGTAATTACTATTCACCTGCTATAAAACAACACCAAAAATATCACTACAAGCAATATTTGCATTTCATTTATCCCAGATTCACCAGTGAAATGAGCTATTCATACACATTAAAATAATCTCAAAGAAAATATTAGCCAAAATAAACCCCACAAAAACTTCTCTTTAAACGCATATCAGTTTCTTTGTATGATATTTGTATAGAAAAAACTCGCAATCAGAGATACTTTGCATTTATAAGGACAAATTCTTATGTATTTATTCTTTCTCTGTCTTTCCAGAAGATATCAATAAAATAAATTTGGGTTAAGTGTTATCAAATAGTTGAACTTTATATCTGGCTTGCAGTTACAATGCTTTGTACGTGACAATGATAATATCTGTATATATATAAATTTGACAGAGGTAATCAAGCATAGAGATGTCAGAATTTACTCACATTAAGTGTGTCCTTAACTTTATGTTCCAACTTGATGGATTTCACATTAGTATTTTATCTTCAGGATAAACAGAATCAAATTTATAATGTCAGTTCTTTTATTCAGAATCTCATGTTTGCAACTTTCTCAATCCACTTAAATTCAGGAGCTGTAGGTGACTGTGGTAAGAAAACCTGAAGGCGGGGAAACTGGACGGAGAGTGCATGTGAAATGTGAAGTTCTGTATAGTTTCATGTGTTGGTTTTGGCTGGGGTAGAGTTAACTTTCTTCACAGTGGCTAGTATGGGGCTGTGTTTTGGATTTGTGCTGAACACAGGATGGATAATATAGAGATGATTTTGTTATTGCTGAGCAGTGCTTACACGGAGCCAAGGCCTTTTCTGATTTTCGTACTGCCATGCTGGCAAGGATGTTGGGAGTGCATGGGAGATTGGGAAGAGACACAGCCAGGACAGATGACCCAAACTGACAAAAGGGACATTCCATACCACATGACATCATGCTCGATATATAAAGTGAGGGGAAGAAGGAGGAAGGGGGGATGTTTGGAGCAGTGGTGTTTGTCTTCCCAAGTAACTATTACACATGATGGGCCCCTGCTCCCCTGGACATGACTGAACATATGCTTGCCCATGGGAAGCAGTGAATTAATTTGTTATTTTTCTTTGTTTGCATGCATGGCTTCTGCTTTCCCCATTAAACTGTCTTTGTCTCAACCCACAAGTTTTCTACCTTTTATCTTTCTGATTCTCTCCCAGATCCCACTGGTGAGGAAGTGCATGAGCAGCACTATTGGGCTTGCTTTATGGTTGGGTTTAAACCACAACACTTCTTGAACTAGAAAAAATTTAAATTTAAATAATAGTTAAACTATGGAATGGATATAGATTCTCAATTAAAAAAGCCTAAGCCTGAAAAATTTTAGTGTGTTCAAAATTATTTCTTGAGCACTCAAAAATGAGAAATGCTATCAAGTGTTATTTAGAATGTGGCAGTTTTTATTTAATTTGTTTCCTGTGATTTTTCTATGCTGGTTTTCATTATTGAAGGTGAAGCAGAGGTATTTTTATATAAATATTAAAAGCTTCTTAAATTTCCAGGTCATTAGGGAAAATATTGGTATTGCAGCTGCAAAACATCTAGTCAGAACTCAGTTTTAAGTAAGGAAAGTAGGGAGAAACTTCAGAATATGCCTTTGGTTGACTGTAAAAATTCAAATACAGTGCTTAAGAAGAAGCTTTTTGAGCAGTTTTTGGAGAGTCATTAGATACTTTGAGAAACATTTTTTGACTAAATATAGGAAAAAATTGTTATCTACCGAGTATACATGATATATTATTGCATGGGTGCCAGAATCTAGCAGTTTGACTTTAATGAAATTTCACATTCTTACTGGTTTTTGGGTTTTTTTACCATTAGAGATTTGTGGGGATAGCAGGATATTGGGACATATATACATATATAAATACACACACCATCCTTTATCTTGGATCAATCTATCTATCCACCTCCACAGTCATATGTAATACCTTTATTTAGTTATGTAAGGTATGCTGACAGAGCACTAACGCTGATAGGAAAGGCCTGCAGAGCATAACAAACCTATAGCATGACATCCCTCATGTTTTTTAATCAGATATCAAAAATGACTCATTTAATTATTAACAGTGTCTTTTAGAGATGTTGAATCTCGTGAAAACTGCAGAAGGAAAAATAGCAGTTATTTGAGCTGTAAAGCCCTTCTTTCTACTATTATATCAGTTAACCTTGTCATTTACATTTTGGACACATTTTGCATGTGATTTATTATCTCTTTCTATATCTGTAAATGTGAGATTATGCTGCTGCTGAAAAGACTACTGAAAAAGAAAGTTGATGAAAACCAGAGAGATCCCTGGCATCATTAGGTTTCCTAGATGTTAGCAGTGCGGATAAGTTAGATGTGCCTTACAGTCTACATTTGCTTTAGTATTGCATTATAATTTATGGAATAGTATTATACTGCTGTATGAACAAAAATATAATTATTGTATCTCTTAATGAAATCTGAAAGCAAACAGGTATTATTTCAAAACATATTTAGTGCTTAATTAAACTTTTTTCTTGTTTGCCTAGAATACAATCTATATACATTAATGCATCAATATTTCTTAAAATGCAATTATGCTGAGAACTGAACACTGTGCATCAGTACTAGCAAAGATGTACCTACAATGCAAAATTCATTTTTAAATAAAACTGCATGCAAATAAATTTACAAAAGTATGCAAATGTATTATCATCTTTCTACTTGAACTTTTCATTTAAATCAGCAGAGAAAAAGAGAACATCTGCATGAATTTCCTAAGGAAATTCAGCTAATTTCAGCTAATGAAAATAATCATGTGTACAAAACATTTGCAAGTTTAGGTCTAAGTCCAAGTGTAAGTCAGTTGTTAAAATAAGAAATGCAAGCAATATATCAAAATGCAAAATTTAGTGTATGGCTTCAAGACTACAATTATTTTACATATTAATGACTGCTGGAAAACTTAACTGTTTCAGTATATTCAATATAAAAGAGAACTCATATCCTTAAATTACTGTAAACCACTTCACAGCATGCATTCATGAATCCTCACAGTGTCATTTTTGAGTACATACTCCAATACTTATTTTACAGCTATTTTCACATGAAACAAAATATTCTTTGAAACACCCTGCAGAAATCATATGGAGCAGGATTGATCTTATCTAATTTTAGGTACTACACACTGTGGATATTTCAGCTAATCACTTGTGGCTTCCTCTCCCTTGTGGAGAGAAATAGGTGCATGCTAAGGTGTTACTCATCTGCCTAAATATAGATTGATGAAATTATTTCCATTCATGTGTTCTATATTTTTCCATTACCTGTACAGGAAGCCTAAGTTCAGAAGTAGATGTCTATACTTTAAATGTCTAAAGTAATACAATATGAAGCCTATTCTACGTGTCAGAAGCGAGAATGGAATCCAGGACAATGGACTCCTCTATTCAGATTTTGTTTCTGGTTTGATTCATTAATTCTCTGGGATACTAATTGAAGTTTAAGATCTTGCTTTGTGTGGTTTTGGGGGTTGTTTAGCTTTAGTTGGGGGGGGGGTTGTTTTTGTTTGTTTGGGTTTTTTTTGTTCATTTATTTTGTTTTACTTTGCTTTTTTGTTTTGTTTTGGAGGTTTGGGGGTTTTTTATGAGGGTGTTGTTTTGGTTTTTACCTTAAAGACTATGTCCTTAGAATTCCATGTTTTCAGGCCAAAGATACCATTATGGTAAGGTGATCTATCTGGTTGTATTGCATGTGTAGTAAATTCCATCAGACTTTATTCTGTTAGCAAATTGATGACCTTGGATTACCTTTTAGAACTATATCATATTTTGATTCAGATACTTCCAAGACTGCAGAATTCATCATATTTGGAATAATACCTACAGTATTAAAAGAACATGTTCTGCATTACATATTTTTAGCACTGCTTACATTGGAGTGATCATCATAATTTCTCATGGTTAGGATTATGCTAAGTGTAACAGTTTCCATCTTTAATATTTCAGAAGTTTGCATCTAAACAGTATTTAACTATATCAGACATAATCATCACAAGGCTCTGTTGAATGCTTAGTCTAATAATACAATGGACTGGAGTTTTGAAGTAAAATTTTGTTCTTCAAAAAATAACCTGGGTAAGTCTTTGTTCTTCTCTGAGACCACTAACACAAGAAAGATATGGACCTGTTGGAATTAATCCAGAGGAGAGCCACTAAACTGAACACAGGGCTAGAATACCTCTCCAGGTATACAGGCTGAGAGAAGAGAAGGCTCCAGGGAGATCCTCTAGTAGTCTTTCAATACCTGAGGGGGGCCTACAAGAAGGCTGTTGAGGGAGGGCAAACAGTGATAGGATGAAGGGGAATGGCTTTAAACTGGAAGAGGGAGGATTTTGATTAGATATTAGGAAGAATTTTTTTCTGTCAGGGTGATGTAACAGGTTTTCCAGAGAAATTGTGGATGCCTCATCCCTGGAGGTGTGAAGGACCAGGCTGAATGAAGCTTTGAGCAATATGGTCTAGGCAAGGTGTCCTGCCCATGGCAGGGGCATTGAAACTGGATGATTTTTAAGTTCCCTTCCAATGCACACCACTCTGATTCTATGATTGTATGATTCTTCTGATCTGATATTTAGTGGAGGACACTTAACTGGCATATCTTATCAACCTTAATGGGTTTGGCAGAAAAGATGTACACCTAACAGTCTGCTAATTCCTTCTTACAAAATTTGCAAGAAGACTGAAGGTAATCTATGTATGGATTTCCAAAGATAAACTCTATTAACTGTATGTACCAAAACCTGAGGCCTGCTCAAACCTAGAAGATTCCAGTACTATTCCAGGTGGTAAAATATAGGTGAAGCTTTTATTTACTAACCTGACTTCCTGTTTTCAGTATTTCTTAAATTTAAAACTATTTGTAATGTGTAAGGTTAGCAAAATATATTTATAACTTCAAGAACATAAACTGTGACGGGATAAGCAAATTATTTACCTCTAGTTTTTCTACAGATGTAGTAGAATTTATCTGCTTGCTGTTTCTCCTATTTATTAATACAACTATATAAAGACTGCTGCAGAACCTTGCCCAACAATAGCTTGAAAAGACTACTTTATAACTATGTGTGAAATTCAATTCACCTAGCTATAATATTATATCATTTAAAATTCGGGTCTTCTGTCTAAACCAGTTAAATAAACTTTCTGTGTAAATGAATGGACAAAGATTGATACTTCTAGGAAAGAACTAATGTTAGACACCTACCTTAAAACAGATTCAATTCTCTTTCAGTTGACTGTACAAGCAAAATAACTTAAGCAGGTAGCTATTTATATGTACATCAATTTTATACATGTTAAATTAGGCGCATAAATTGTACCCTATAGATCATAAACAACTCACAATAAAACAAGAATGAGTCACCACATGCAGAGAAAAAAATTATGATTTTTAACAAATATGTTGGTTTGGTTCAATAGTTTCCTTCAGTATTCGCACAATTATTTTTAACGTTAATAATGACATAATTGGAGAAAACATCATTGTAAGTGAGAATAGACAAATTAAATAATGGCAGAAGATAACAACAGAATTCCAGTATAAGCAAACTCAGAATTAAAATACATAAATTTCATGGTAGGCAATTTGTGAAAAAAATGGTGAAAGAGATTAGAATTGTGGGTGTGAGACTAGGCCTGAGTTAAATGTAAGAAATGTCCCAAAAAAATCAGGATTATTTTTTGGCTTTAACAGAAATGTGAAAAAGCTGCAGGATCACAAGGTTCCACTAGAAACGCTGGAGTAGCACAGCAGAAGGTAAGGGATAGAAAACCACACTATACACTTTTAGATCTGTGAAACTTGCCAGGGGTGAATGTTAGATATGAAAACCAAAAGAACATCAAGAGCATCAACAAAATACCTATGTTACTAGTGATTGCAAACTCCTTGAAAACGTAAGACCTGGTTAGGACAGTGAGAGTAAAGACTAACAAGTGCTTCATTCCTACCTACATTAATGGTAAAAAAAACCCCTTCACTAACCTTTATAGACTTGTAGAATAATAGACTATCCTGAGTTGGGAGGCAACAACAAGGATGATCCATAACCAATTTCTGACCCTGCGCCAGGAGTTACACCATGTACCTGAGAGCATTGTCTGAGTACTTCTTAAGCTCTGCAGGCATGGTGCAGTGACTACTTCCATGGGGAGCCTGTTCCAGTGCTCAACCACCCTCCGGATGAAGAATCTTTTCATAATATTTAGCCTAAACATCCCTGACATAGATAGCTTCATGCCATTCCCTTGGGTCCTATCCCTCCCTGGTCCCCATAGAGAAGAGATCAGTTCCTGCTCCTTCTCTTTCTCTCACGAGGAAGCCATCTCCCCACAGTCTCTCCTCCAGGGTGAACAAGACAAGTGACCTCAACTGCTCCTGATACAGCTTCCCCTCAACCCATCACCATGGATGGCCCAGATTAAAAAGGTGTGAAGGTATCAGTGCTGATACCCTGCCATGATCCCCTTGGCATGCCTTTTCCAGCCCCAGTGTCTCTGGACCTTTAGGTTTCCTGGTTCTCTGAATCCTAACCCTAATCCTAATGGAATCTTGGTGCTGAGGCAGAGGTCCCCATCACCATGAGGAGCAGGGAGCAGATATCAAGTGGAGAATGCTGCATCTGCGTAGTAGCATTTGAAGTGGTACAACCATATCAAGTATAGACATATCTCTAGAAATTCATCTTGAAATTACATTATAAAAACTTAGATTTACCTTCCAAAACAAGACTCCTTGACAAAATGATATATAAGCCTATGTTTTTCTCATATTTTTCACTTTTACATCAAATGTAGAGAAAACCCGATACTAAAGATCAATATTGCCCTGGAAATGAGACTAATGAATTGATCTAGCAAACTTTTCCCATTTGTTATTTATAGATAAACAGTTATTTCATGAAAAAAATCTGCATATTATAAAAGAGCACATAATTTTTCACATATGAGCTTTCCTGTCTGAAGCCCAAGAAAACAAACAAAGAAATTAACAAATTAAAAGCACTTTTTAACTTTTAGTCTTTGTCAATACATGGTAACATGTGTATCAACAGAAAATATCAAATTGCTTATGAGCATAAAAAAAAATCCTACTGGTGTAAGCAGTCTCTTTTCAGATGTGTTAGATAGTCAAATAGTTAACTCAAAAACTTTGCTAGAATGTAATGTGAAATCAACCCAGTAACCTGCCTCAGAACACACTAAATACATCCAAAAACCTGAATTGAAAGTTTCTTGCTGAATGCTAAACTACACTGGCACGGCTCACCTCTCTTGCACACAGGAGAGCTGAGGTTTCTGTGAGTGAAGATTAGGAAGCATAAGTTGGCCCTCTGAAAGGTGAGAACTTAAGATTTATGCTATGTGAGAAACAGATGTGCCCAAAGTCTCACAATGTGCTTCTGAACTAGCAAAACTCCTTCCTGTTTGTTGCATTCAGCTAATTGGAGGTTTAATGTTAACAGCATATGTCTTTAAAATACGAACAGCTCAAAGACATAAGAGGCTGCAAAAATCTTTGAGAGCCACAAACCCCAAGGTTTTCTTTTGGAAAAAAAAAACCAAAACCCACAACAGAACCAAAACAACAACAAAAAAACAACCAACAACCCAACCCCCAAACCCAAACAACAACAACAAATCATTTTTAAATTTAAGCTAAAATCATATCCCTTAATTTCTTTGTGTGGCCAAGTGATCTGCATTGTGAAGGAAAATATCACAAAGATGGTTAATACTTCTGATTAAAAATCAGTGTACCACAATGCAAAGAGTGTGTATCCAGTAACTGATACAACAAACAAAAATGTTTAAAACATATTTTTTTTAGCTTTCCATATTTTCAGATGTAGCCACTGCTTCTTCATAACTCTTTAAACTCTACTATAAAAAACTATAAGTATGGTGGTATTTTATTTTTGCCTTAACAAACCTAGTTTTTCTGAAAATTTCTAATGAATAAAAGATAAAAATGTAAAGAAATTGACTTCAGTCAATCTTCATGTATTATTCAATAGTTTTCTGTATGTATGCAGTACCTAGAAACTCTTTAATTAGCTACCTTGGGCAGAGACAACTTAGTTTAGAATCTTGAAAATAATAGCTTTCAGAGCACAATTAAGGTAAACATGAGATTAGGTTTCCTAGTGCAAGGTGACAGGCACCTGGCATCATTTCAGCTATAGCTCTACACATTATTTAATTGTGAGATGGAAAATAGCAAATAATCCAGAGCTTAACTAAATTCTTTAAGCTGAGTTTTAATTCACTAAATCTTTGGGAAGGAAATACACCAGAGCAGTGAAGCTTCCCATCACAAAAAAAACACCTCAACTCCCCATCAATATAATTCTTTTTTCTGACTTATTAATGAAGAAAAAAATAAAAGAGACGAATTCTCAATTGACGTATAGTTATGCCTGCAGTTTGAAACCACTGTGACTGACCACAGAAAATACAATGAAAATGTCTAAGTTCCAGGCTGGCAATGAAAACTCCAGTCTCAAAGCCATTTTTCTGCTTTTTCTTTCTTTCTCCCTTTTTTATTTTCTTGTTATACATAATGTTGGATTTCTACTGTAAAAAAGGAGTATAAAAGTAATTTTTTAAATTTTATATTTTGTCTAGATGACAGAAATTTCATTAATAAAAAGTGACTGCTTTTCTGATTGCTCTCCATATAGAGATCAACCAGGACAGAAGTAGGGATAGAGAGATATGGATAAATGTGACATACATGGATTACAGCTGGCCAGAATGCAAACTAGTGATGATGGCTGATCGTCTTCAAATACTCACTGCTGCTCCACACTACTAAGAATAGTCACAATTATTTTAATGATGTGATGTGTGTTATTATTAATCTGTATCTGTATCTTTTTACAAAATCATGCACCTCTGTGTACTCACCGGTGCTTTAGATGTGCTTCAACTTTAACCTTATAATCTTAGCAGTGAAATCAGGTTTAAGTAACATCTGCGTCATTCATTGCATTTCAAAGAGATACACCTGAAAATCAACAAGACAGTATTCTTATTTCCTGTTGAATAGGCATATACAAAGTACATATTTAAATAGTTCTACAAATTTGCAATACTATATTTTGTTTCCAGTTATGTTTTGAAAGTTATTGGGCTTTTTGTTTCTCTTAATTTCCTGACAAACTATGATATTTAAAGGCACACAAACACACAAATAGATTTTTTTTGGATGCTACGAGAAATTTTATTGTTTCTTATAGAAAAAAAAATTGTAATATTTCATTCTCTATATGACTATTAGTTCTGGTATTGATCTAGCAGATACGTCATTACATTTGTGAGATGTGTGACTATAATTTACTAACTTCTCAGTGAGTATTCCCATGTCATTCTGAACCATGATAATTATAGAGTGGAATTAATATGATAAGACAGGGTAACATGTTTTAGGAGACAAAACTTTAATGTTGATATTAATTTCTATAGACTTTTCCTGAATGGTTTCTCAAATGATAAAATTACTATTATAAATAGCACAAAATGAGAGGGTAGAAAAATTGAATAACATCAAACATTTAAGTGCTACATAATAACATTATGGGTATTGTGTTATTCACAAAAAAAAAATGAGTCTTGCATCAGCATACTGCAAGTTACCAAGGTTTGTTAAACTGACCAATTCAAGGAGAAATGTATGGATTGTTTTCTAACTACTTTAATCACTCATAATATTGCAAGAGGAAGGCATTTCCTTACTTTTAACCTAACAATATTGGTGTTCATTAAATTGGGTTTCCTGAAAAAAAAAATTCTTTAAACTTATGTGAAGCATGAAGGCAAATGAAGCTTTATATAAGTGGGAAAAAAAAAAAAAAGCCAAAACCCCAAACAAACACTAACATCCCCCACAGTATTCTTTCAAAGATTCAGACCTGAGGAAAAAAAAGATAAGAAAATAAAACCAGGCAAACATCATGTGCATTATCTGCGACTGAAAATGAGATGATAGTAAAGGAAAACGCATGGTGTCAATGTTTTTTGTGCACAGAAAAAAATGAATACAATTATAGATACAGCTATTTTTTGTTTGTTTATATACATGTCAAGATACGCATTTGTAGTTTTTAAATCAGGCTGATTATTATAACTTTGTAAGAATGAATTCCTCAATTTCAGCTAGCTGGAGAAATAGCTGAGAGAGAGGTCTGTCATACAGTCTTATGTGTATTTATGTTTGCATTTGCTTCTCTGAAAACAATTAATAAGATGAAAAGAAAAAGAGCACTCCAGGAATTTTAATTCTGGTACTGCTAATTATTTCTTCATTGTTTTACAGGAGTTAAAATGAGCAAATGTAAATGTGAATCTCTACAACATGGATGCTTACATTGGAATTAGTGTCCCTACAATTTTTAACAGTCTATGTGGAGAATTACTCATTTCCAAAGAAGGTAAAACAAATTGTCCTGAAACGTGCCCTTTTTTCACAATTGTCTGTACAAGGACTAAGGATGCCTAGCTCAGATGTAGATAGCTGTCTTCTATCTACTTTTAGGCAAAACCCACTTTGAATTGCCTCTGATATTTCAAAAAGTGAAAACATTGGAAGGCTAAAAAGACCACTGTTATCTTCTAGTATGATTTCCTCCACAAGGTACGAAGTCTTACTTGTTCCTGATTCAGCTTTACAACAGAACCTGAATTTGCGAATATATTTCAAAAAGAACAAAAAGTAACTCTGATTATACAGCAAGAAGGCAAATCCAACGTGTCATTTAGTTTCCTACTTCAGTACTGTAAACCCCTCATTTATTGAAAGCCACAAAAAATAAATTAACTGAAAATGTATTTCAGTTTACAAAAACAAGTTTTAAGTTAACATTTGAATTTAAATTTAGCATATAATCCTGTACTTAAGGAACTAAATAACTACAAGCCTTTCAGAACAGATTTGTTGCATTAACCTATCAAAAACTGCTAAAACTGAAACGATCTTTTCAGCATGTCTAGATCTATGCTATTTGATAATCCATATTTCCACTACGGAAAACATATAAAATCTATTCCTTTTTTTTGTAGTTTTAGTGACATATTGCTAGCATTGTTTAAATTAGGGGTATTCTGCATACTCATTCAAAAATTGGATGTTCTCCTAAATACTCAGACTTTCTGATTAAATGCTATAATATGATTTATATATATACACAAACAGTATTACAGAACACCAGGAAAAATAGTATGTATTTGCCACATCATTTACATAGAGTGTATAGCAAACAGAAGTGCACACACAGAATATTTTAAGTGCACTGTGCATTTACCATTTTTACAATTTCTAGTAAGCATAACGTTTCCATATCATGTTTTGTTCTTAATTTATGTCTTCAATTAAATATTGTCTGTCTTAATTAAGTAACACTTATTATCCTTTAGTAGAAATTCTGCTTTTCACTTCCATCAGTAATAAAAAATATTTTTGTTTAAGTTACTGAGAAAAATGTACAGAAAATAGTGTATCATATCTCTCTCCTTACTCTCCTTCTCAGATTTTAAAATAAATAATTAAATAAATATTTTTTTTCCTGACAGCAGGGAATAACATAAGAGATTCTCTATTGCCACTGTGCAGAAAATAGTGAAAAGCCTTCTCATTTCTCTAATTCAAGTTCACTATACTAATCCTACAGAAGAACTTGGTGTAATTTATTGTGGAATATTAAACAGAATAGGAGTTTCATGAGACGTAAATAAAATTCTGAAACTGGTAATTTGCCTAGAGAAATGAATGCTATTAGCAATACGTGTCATTTTTTAATGTATATTTTCTTATGTCTTGCCTTATTGGCGAGAATCAACAACCTACTTGTCGCCTTTTGAATATGTACATAGTTTCTGAGATTCTGCAAACCACCAGTGCAAGATATTGTAATAGGGTGCAATCAACTGTGTAACAGTGTCATTTTAATTTATTGCTGAGGTTTTGTCTTTAAAAATCTGTCAAAACAATTCCCCTCTAATAAAAACACAAACAAAATTAAATGCTCTCAGAGAACCTCTTTTATTCTGTTTTTTTTCCCAGACTAATTGTAGCAAAGCAGGCCACCATAAAGAAAAGGACAGTTTCAGGGAGTCATAGAAATTTAAAGTAATATTAATGTCGGACATACAGAACAGGCAACTACTCCTATTTCAAGTGCTAAAATGGAGCAAACGTAAACCAAACCTAAATAAGTTCATAAATAACCTAATTTTAAAGAGAGAGAGAGAGACAAAACCCCACACCAAAACCAAACCTTGTTCTGAATGGTCTGGATCTCTCAGAAGCTAAAACATTTTAACAACTGGGACCATGAATGTAGGTTAACGATGGATACAATGTGATGTATGACATGTTTAATGTACTCTTTCTGAAAAAAAATTCAGTACAAAGCATGCAAAAATCCATAGGTACTTCTCATCTGTCTATCTGAGATATTGTGCCTTGCATTTTTAACCACCCTTGCACAACCCCACACTCACTGCAAAGCACATCATATCTTTGATGCACTCAGTCCTATGCTGGCAACTCTTCTGGGGGCCATACAGTCCTTACTATCATTACAACTGAAACTGAAGGCACTGGAAAGATTAAAAAAATAACAATAATGAAGTCATGGGATGTCCATGCTGGACCCAGAGGAAACCTGTGACTTACAAGGCTGTCAACACAACCTGCCTGCCCTAGAAAGCCCCATTCTACAGTCATGCCAGTATGAGACATTACAGATCATTTGACTTAATATTAAGAATCCTTTCCTGGGATCAGTGACTTTGGGAGTGTAGATGAGCTTTTCAGTTCCCTTCTGTAGTCCGCCCTGAACAACTTTAAGGCTTTCTGGAAATGATGCCAGTCACCTCTGCTAGGAAGTGTAATGCTTTTGAAAAGTCAGCTCTGAAAAGACCTGCAGCATTCAAAATGCAGAATCTTAGAAACTGCTGCTCCAGGTGGCAATGCCTCGTGGCTGTGCAGCATCTGATGAAACCGAGAACTTCAAGTGGACACTACTTTCTCCCTTAGAATTACTACTATTCAACTCCCACCTATAAGAAAGAGTAAAAAAAAAAAACAGAATTAAAACCAATTCTTCACTATGTAAGGCTGTTGTGAGAAAGACAGTGTAAAAACTGAGTAGTTTATTAATTTTGGTAGATTGACTAATAATTAAATCACATTTCATGCATTTTAAAAATAGAAATCATGCTTATTGGAAGTAATTTGTTTCTTAATTGTCTCTGTCTTCATTTTTTGGTATGTTTTAATGCAATTTCAGTAACATGTTATTTTTTCCAGATGTCCCTTATATCTGAAATTAGGGGTTTTTTTCAGTTTGAAAAAGCTGAGAAGTGTGTCAAGCTGTGTCAACCAGTGTAAGTTGCCAGAGGAAAAGTCAACATCTTTTCCTCATTTTTATCTGTGAGAATTTGCTCTGTGATGAATTCAAACAGAAACCATTTACTTGCAGCAACTCAGTCCAAAGTGCACATTAGAACATAAACTTGAGAGGAAATGGCAAAGCCCTCTGACCCCCCTATATTTAGTTCAATCAAATAAAAAATGCAATTAAAAAGGATATTGAAATCAAGGAACAGATTGTCAGCTGTATTCTCAGCTGATGAAAACTTGTGACATTCCATTGACTCAAATAAGTAGTTCTACATAAAAATCTATATTAAAACTTAGGATCATTTACAATAACTGGAAAAAAATAGTGCAACTGATACTGCATAGGACCTCAAGACAATTTTTAAGATGACCTTGGGACAACCTGAATGTTTTCCTCATTGGATATGTTTTCACAGACATGGGCTTAAAGTAAAATATTGATAATGTATGTTAGACTAAAGTCATGTATCTGCTAGAAAATGGGAAGGACTGTTTGATAATTGATATGTTGTCTAACCAAAAATCTGGGCAAAGATTTCAAAAAGGGTGAAATATGCTTGGATTGTCCCTTTTGCAATATAAACCTGGCAACTGATTCCTGAACCAGCTGGAGTTTATGAAGCATCCTATTGGGCAAGCAGCCAATAGGGAATTGCAATAATCTAATTTTGAAATAACAAAAGTGTGACTTACCATTTCAAGGTCTGACTGTGAAAGACATTCCTGAAACACAGCAGTTCTTTAGGTAACAAGATGATAGCAAGCCTGAGTTTGTACGTTTTATCAAAGATAAGAGAATGAAAGTATCTGAAAGTTTCCTGACTCTTTACTACTTCAGGGAAAGATGTAGTTTTCTTAAAGTAAACAACAGATTAAAACTAACCTAAGGTTGTCTATGCCTAATATTTACTTATTAGACTGAAAAAATTACAATAAAGATAAATCCAAAATTGCTTAATGTAGTGGGTTTCTGCAGCTGGGTTTTGGTAGCGACGGTGGCTACAACGGTGGCTTCTGTTAGAAGCTGCTAGAAGCTTGCCCTGTCCAGTGGAACCAATGCCAGCCGGCTCCAGGACAGACTCCCTTCTGCTGGCCAGGGCCAAGCCAATTAGGAGTGATAGTAATACGTCTGTGATAACATATTTAAGAACAGAACTTTGTTGTGCAGGAAGAATTCCAGCCGGGGAAAATCGGAGTGAGAACACGGGAAAAACAATGTAGACACCAAGGTCAGTGCAGAAGGACAGGCAGGAGGTGCTCCAGACACCAGAGCTGTGGCCCCTGCAGCCCGTGGTGCAGACCATGGTGGAGCAGCTGTGTCCCTGCAGCCCATGGAGGACCATCGGGGTGCAGAGACCCACCTGCAGCCCATGGAGGAGCCCATGCTGGAGCAGGTGGATGCATGAAAGAAGATGTGACACCGTGGGTGGCCCAAGATGGAGCAAGATCCTGCTGGAGACCTGCAGCTCATGGAGACGGAAGCCCACACTGGAGCAGGTTTTTTCCGGATAGGATTTGTGGCCCCTGTGGGTGACTCACACCAGTACAGCTCATCCATGAAGGACTGCACCCCATGGAGGAGTGAACCCCGGGACAGCAGTTTCGTGAAGAACTGTTGCCCAAGGGATGGACTCACGCTGGAGAGGTTCATCAAGGTCTGTCTCCCGTGGGAGGGACCCCATGGGAGCAGGGGAAGGACTCCTCTCTCTGAGCAGCAGCAGAAACAACTGACCATAACCCCCATTCCTTGTCCCCCTGCACAGCTGTGTGGGGAGAACACAGGAGGAGTGGGGGGAAGGTGTTTTTTAAGACTGTTTTACTTCTCACTCTTTGGCTCTTAGCCTGTTAATAATAAATTTAAGTATTATCCCCACTTTGAGTCTGTTTTGCCCATGAAGGTAATCAGTAACTGACCTCCCCCAACTGTAATCTCAACTCATGAATCCTTAGCTGTTTTTTTCTCTCTCCTCTGTCCAGTTGTAGAGGGGAAAGTGAGAGAGTGGCTTTAGTGGGTGCCTGGCATCTGGCCAGGGTCAAACCACTACACTTATATACCCAGTGTTTTATCAATATCAACATTTATTATGGTAAGACAGATTCCAAACTGTGAATTGTCAAAACTCTATTGATTTTAATAGTTGTAGGCTAGCCAAATAACCAGATGAAATTTACAATGTGAAATTCCTTTATGTGTAAATTCAAACATGCAAAATTTAGGTCAAAAAATCCCAAACAGATATACTTAACTTTTTGCTAATGTAAAAATCTTTTTTTACAGATATAAAAACTGTTATTACTACTATTATAAACTTCTATTAGAGAATACAAATAAATATTTCAAATTTAGAACATACTAGTTAGGTGCTATGTGTCCATTTTGTTATTCAATTCGTACTTGCGATATTTATTTTAAAGCAGATTTGAGCTATTTGGCAGTTATTTTTAAGCTTTGGGAGCTTTTAGTACAATCTCAGGTGATTGCCTCAGATACCGTAGGGCCTCTGAAATGGCACAAGATGCTACTGTGTAAGCAACTGAATGGAAACATTCATATATTCATGTTTGAAAATGTGAGAGTGATGCACATAAATTGTCCATCCAAACTTCGCCTCTTTAGAAGGACCTCAATAGGTGGCTGAGACCAATTGCATTGTGCGATGTGAAAAAGCAGGAAATTCTCTGCTGGATTACAGGAGGTTCTCTTTTAGTGCATACTTCTTATAGTTTCCTTTGGTAGCAGATCTCCTAAATGTTTGAAAGAGTGCTCATTTTTGCATATGATACAATAAGCTTTTGGCATATCATACAGTGAGCACCCTTTTTCAAGAAAGTTTGGACCATATGACTGTTCTTTCTAAATCCCTTCCAACCTGGGCTGTTCTATAATTCTAAGATTGTTCTTCTTTTTTTTGTACTAAAGGTTGTCTGAAGAAAAGTTAATTCTGCTTTTTCTATTAATATTCTTTTGCTGGATTAACATACTGTGCAGCTGAAAAAACAATGGACTTTTGGAATATGTCCTTTCTGAAGAGGTTATTTAAATTTAAATTTGAAGTAAAATTCAAATACACTAGATAAAAGTATTCCTAGCATATTAAAGAACTTTATATAGTATACTGAGGTCTATGTGATCTTTTTTTTTGAGGAGGGGAGGGAGCTGGTGGTGGTGGTATTCTTTTGTTTGTTGTTTTCTGGTCAAGGTACTGCTTTCCAGGTAGCATTGTACTTATCATTTTTTTTCCTCTGCTTTTGAAGAATACTATGTATTTTCTTGCCTGTGCAGTAAAATATATTTATAGCAGACTGGTGATTCCCTTAGTCTATCTGTATTAGAATGGGAAGGCAAGAAAGAGAATAATCTGACTCATACTCTCCAAAAATGGTTTCAACGCAAGGTTATACCATACCCAACGAATGTTAGTGTGATAGATAAAGCTTTTGAAAACTCTGAAGACCTAAAATAGAAAGCTAAAGGGAATATTGTAGCTCACATGTAATTATAGCTTATACAGCAAATACACTGTGTTCATAAATAAAGGCATATCTGTGCTACAGAAGAATATGCATAGTCTTTGAACAGTTAGGTTTGACTGTGTGCTCTGTGTAGTTACTCAGGCACAAGCACTACTGCTAATGTGCACGTCTCTGCCCAACTGGTTAAATCTTCCTTCTTAGATTCCATAAAGTCCATGCAGTAATCATGAAATGAATAAACATTTCTTCCTGAAGTGGCCTGGTGGTGTGTGCGGCAAGACAGTAAGGGAGTGGCAGCTGCTTTTGCTGTGCTATCTTGCTACTATATGGATATGCAGTAAGTGAAGTAAAATAAATCTGCAAAATTATTATGTAAAGTCACTGAGTTTTTGGGAAAATTTGAAATGGTTCTAAATATTTGAGATACTCTCCTTAGATGATTAAAAATGGCCTATTAATTTCCCATTCATATGTGGTCTCTAGGCTAAGTGGATAGATTCTTGTCTGAATATAGTAAACTATAGGCATACATGAAATTACACATTTGTTTAAGGGAGACTCTTCTTGGCTGAGCTTGGAATTGAAAGTAACATAAAGAAGTAGGAGTGAAATTAAAACTGCTATCCTCCCCAAAAATGGCAACAGAAGATTAAAATAGCACTCACGATGACCTAAACCTTCCAAAGTGACTCTCATATGGCTCACTGATACTTGAGAATAGATGCGGGGAGACACTCTTTTCTTTCAGACTGCAAAACTATCCAAAGATTCAAGAATTAATATTTCATAAGAAGTTGTAAATATGGGGAATCTCTTCCCACAAAACCTGAAATATGTACTTTCTATTACCTTTTCTATGAAATTGTGATTTAGAGTTTTGCTTGTCACAAAGAGACTATCAGGGTAACTTATTTACTATAGGGATGAAGTCTTTGATGAAGCACGATGATGGCCAGTTGGATCAAGTCATATTAACTCAAAATTCCAGAGCTGAAAGATTTTTATTTAGAGCATTCAAGGAGAATAAGATCTCTTGCTTGAGACGGAAAGGCAAAAGACAAAAAGGCAAATACGCTTTGAGGTACACATTGACAATCGGTTCTAAAATGATGGTGCTGCTATTTCAGATTTGTTCACAGCACCTATTACATGCTCCGTACATACAGTAAAAAAGTATATAAAACAATTTATAAGAAAAAATAACTAAGAAAGTTTAAAGAAGCCTGTAAATCATCCTCTCATTTTGTATCTACTGCAATATCTTTCCTGCTGAAACAACAGGTCCTAACTTTACTCATAGGTAACTAATCAGTCCTGCCAATCAAACTACTTCTTTTTTAAGGGAAAATTTCAACAAACAGATGGGCTTTGCAGCAAATCTTTAAGGTCACCAAATACTGGCTGTAGTGAAATGAGAAGTAAGATCCATCGTGAAGGACATCTTGTTTCAAGTGGGAAACAGCTTTCATACAAGTGATCCTGAATGTCATGGTAACACAAGAAGAAAGCTACTTCTGAGAAAGAAAAGTGTTCTTGTAAAGTAGAAGTTGATTCTATAGCTGTCACTCACACCTGCACAGATTGTGCCCTGTGAACTATGGGACTTCAGTGGTCTCTGAAGGAATGATATCAAAGAAAATCTAAATGGAAAGAAATTAAGCAAGATATTCTTTGACTAACAAAAGCCACGGCCTCTGAGATAAGGCAATAAAACATCCGTACAGTGGCAGGGGACATATATCCAGCTGTTTTGGCTGCTAAAAAGGTTGGGGTTTTTTGCAGTTTGTTTTCTATGGCCAAGTCCAGAGACAGGGCAGTCTGGAACCAATTCTTTGGAGTATTACTGCACAATGAAAAATAAATCAAGTTAAATTTCAGGAGTAGTAAGTGTTGAAGAAAAGAAATATGTATATGTATGCATTTACATCTAAACCTACATCTACACCTGTGTCTACATTCTACATATGCATCTGCATCTACATCTACATAAAATAATCCCAGCATCATTTCATTGTTGCTGCAATGCTAAGAAGCACTTATAGGCTGAAGAATGTTGGTCAAAGATATCTATGAATACTAACTGGTAAAATGTTAATCAAGGACACTGGATGCAGTAAGATAGTGAGAGATTGGTTTTGTGATCTGGCCTGAAAATATCTGGGTTTTTTTGTAAACGTATTTCTTCAAACCATACTATTGCAAATGATTCTGGACAAAGAAGTATGCTTTAGACAAAGAAAAGCAAGAATACTTAAAGGAGATTTACACTGTTGGTCTCACAGAAATTTAGGAAGGATAATAAAACTATTTCTATGCATCTTCTGCAATCTATCTACTATTCCTGAGGAAAAGAAAGGGGAATGTATTTGACTCTTCCCTGTTGCTTTGCTTTGTATGTTAGTGTTACATTCAATAGCAGAGAAACATTCAATTATAGCTGTTCCCAGTCTGATCAATGCTTGCCTTCCTGTTCAAGAAGCACCAAAATACTGGGGAAATGCCTTCAGCTGGTGAAAAATGAGATACTTCAGTTACTTCAGCAAAGAAATGACAGTTTACACTACCTGAAGATCTGTTCTATGGTGTATTTGCTTTCTGTGTTCTCATCTTTAGATTTCACGTTGGCTTCTATGCAGGGATTGCAGCCATATTGTTCTCAATGCAGCTGCATTTTCTGGGGAGAGAAACACGCATTCTGAGACTTCTGATGTTTGTTGTTATGTTTTTCTATTGAACAGAACAAGCCATTCTGTATGAAAGCACAATTTTTCCCTGTGTACATTTATAATACAGACTCCTCAGGAAGGAATTATTTATTTATACACCAAAATCTTTGATAAACTTTTCATGGACCTGATCTTTGATAAGCTTTTCATGCACAAATGGGACTATTAAGCAAGAGTTAAAGGCAAGGTATATAAAAGAAGCCCATTATTTATTATGAATTAGTATTTAATGATTTTTACATTCCTGGTTATGTTGTAGAAAAAGCTCATGCCTATACAAAGTGTGAAGGGCATATATTTCTTTTTAAAGGTCTTTCTTGGTAACTACAGAACAGACATAACTTTCTGTATTATTGTTTATGAGATTAGGTTGAAATAATTTCCTAGTCTTTCAGCATATCCCATTTATAAAGAAGAATAAAGTCTACATGTTGAGCAGACATAAAAATAACAACAAAAATTCAAGGGCAACTCAGGTTGACAGAAGATTTTCAGTGAGATAATTTGTTTATTGCTCATGACTCTTTAGCCTCTTTAATGTACAGTCTCTATTGAATTACACTAAACTAGAAATGAGGTAGAAACAAGTGGGATGTGTGAGTACTGGTATGTAATTATGGATGGATTTTATGGTTTTAGAGTACAATTCGTTTTTAAAAATATGTATATATCATATGTAAGTGAAGCCTCTTTTTTATACACAGAAGTAGGCTTAATGTCACCTGTTGGCCTTTTTTCTTTTTTTAAATTAAGGTTTGACTTGATGCAATCACATAATGTCTTTGACTAAAACTAATTTAATGAAAACATGGAAACTTGAACTATTTTACACTAATTTACAATCTGCAGAAATATACGGATGCTTATGGTAATTGGTAATATTTTTTTAATTGTATTTCTGAGGTTTCCATGTCTCCAATTTTTCCAAACAGTGTTGATCTTATTTATATTATGGGTCCATATATATCTTCCCATCTCGTTTTAGGTGCCTGAGTCCAATAAGTTCAGAAGATCACCATTAATGTTAATGGAATTGGCAAGGTTCAGTGGAGAAAGAGGATAATCCTTCTGTCATTTGCTGGACTTGAAAAAAAAATACCTGCTGAAAAAACAAACACCTAAACCCATATATATACATATAATACGCACTTGCAGTCCAAACATATGAAGTGTAGAATAGCCATTGATTTCCCAAATGTGTCACTGTGAACCAGGTTTATTTTTTCTGTAATCTTTTTGTGGTTTTCAGGGGGTTTTTTGGTAGGGGTTTTTTTGGGTTTTTTTGGAGCAGAGGTATTTGTCTTTTTGTTTTGAGGGTTTTTTTTTGGTTTTGTGCTTGCCATTCACTAAAAATCTTGACACATCAAATTATTATAGAAGTATGACTTTAGACAAAATGATATTTTTTCCTCCATAAAATTCAACTGTCTTTTTCTACTCCTTGTATGCTCCACAATTACTTTTACTGGTAAAGTCATAATTCTTTTTCAGAGAAATATGTGTTTGAAAACAACAACAACAAGGAGGAAGAATCAATTAAACTGCTTTCTCTAAGTTCACATAAAATGAGGGCTTACAGTTTCCTGGTAAAAGGTATTTGTGCAGATCGTTACCACTGAAACATTCCTACAAACACAGATGATGGGTAACAGAGTTCAAATTCCTGATAATGATACACGTGTAAATTGTTGGCTGCTGAGGAGATTTCTAAATTAGACATTTGAGCTCCTATCAGAAGGAGGTAGAAGACCTTTTTGAAGCTCTTTTAAGACAACCTTTTTAGCAGTTTTGACACACATCATGATCCTCACCCTTTTATTTGCTTTCATGCAGCTAAATATAGAATAGACACAATTTTTATCTTTTCTGTTATAGCCTATAGAATCATTATAACATTGATCCTTTAAACGGTAGAGTATCTGGCCTTGATCCCGTAGATTATCTTAGTATGAGTATACCTAGCCATGAGCGTACTCAAGAAAGTGCTTCTATTAAAACACGTGATGGTCTCATTTACTTTGATGGAACTACTTGAGGGTATATACATATGGAGTTGACTGCTGGACAGGGATTTTACATGTGATGTTATTTCCTTTCCAGTTCTACCCTGCTACAGATGGTTTACAGCCCTGTAAAATGCAGAATTAACAATGCAGGAGTTGATGCCCATCTGCATTAGTAAAGCATGCTTCATCTCTTAAATGTTGCAAAGTTCCCCACTGATGTGTTAGGAATAATTATCACTGTAAAGTATTCAAGAAAAATAAAACCAAACACACTTAGAAACTGAAAATGCAAATTTATGGAATTTGTTTGTTGAAGTGAGATTAAAAATAAGGCATATGAAAATTGGCATTTTATGATGGAGAGTTGGGAATAATTAATCTTATTTGTGAATATACAGTGGCATAAACAAATGTGGTTTGATTTCTGATTTATATACTTTGAAAAAGAACACTGAAAAAGATGACCACTGTGGCAAGTATGTTCTGGTCTATATAATAACAGCCCAATTCTCCCAATATAATAAAGCTAGTAAATTTTATTGACTATTCTTCTATATGACTAATATTAAATTAACTTAAAAAAATAGTGGAATGGAATGAAGTGGTCAATTCATAGTCAGGATCTAGGTTAATTCCATATAACTTTATGTGCTAATGTAGAGTATGTAAGTTCAGGAATATTTTTATGTTTCTGAGAAATAAATGGAGATGGTTTAATACCTTCAGAAGGTAATTGAGATTTTATACTGACAAAGCTGCTGAAGGTTCCTCTCACCACTGATTTCAAAAGAAGACTAGAATGATTGACGGTTCTTTTTTTGCTTTGGGTTTGGATTTTTTTCTTTGTTTGTTATAGGTCCTGTAATTAGGCACTTTAAACTTTGGCAGGAAATACAGATATTAGTGAACAAGAGGTAAGACAGAGAGAATATTGACAGATTTCTGAACTTTAGAAAAATCTTACCCAAAAAGGGAGGATTAGTCTTTAGACCTCCAATATATATGGAATGATGACAAAGTTATCCTGTTTTCTTTATTTGTGGGGGGTTTACTTTGGTTTTAATTGTTGGGTTTTTTACAAGAACATAAGTCCTACAGAAGGCATTTAATTATTTCTCAGTGGAAAAAATGCACTGGAAAACTTATGAATATTCATCTTTCCCAGTTTTTTTTTTTCCCACTAAATAACACCACAATGTTTTAGACCTTTCTTGTGCTTTTTTAATACTGACTTTGTTATTTAAAAGGACATTTAATGCAAATCAGTCTTGTATTGAAAGTAATTTAAAGTAATACAATGCTATTATAGACATTAATAAAGTCTTTTGTTTTCCAAATAGCAGTATTGAAGTTTATTCTTAATGAGGCAGGTGATATCTTATCTTTACATGTTAACTATTTTTAATAAAGATTACTATAGCCTTCCTACAGTTATATAAACTAAATGCAAGTGGTATGCCATAATGTAACTGCAAGAAATATTTTCATCTTGAGAATGATAAAAGCAATGCCAAAAGTGTAACATCAGGTGCAAGGTTGTTTTTTTTTCAAATTATTTTCAAGATGTTCTATTATAACTGTATATGTTTATGATAAATTAATATCATTTGAAGTTCCTTTTTATGGAAAATTAATGTTTTCAGGTAATTTTTGGATATCACAGTTTCTTCGAAACAATAAAAATAAAGGTGTAGTGTTCATTATTAAAATTACAGTTTGTCAGGAAATATGGGAAATCCATAAAACTGAGTTTTCTTCCACTTTGTGAGGGAAATTTTCTCATTAAAAGACGAAAAATGTTGTATGCACTCTTCCCAAACTATATTTAAATCTTTTCCCCTTCTAAGTGCTGTACACTTTATGTAAGACTTCTGAGTTCTCACCCTAAAATCTTTTTAAATACTTGCACAGCCGAAAATGGTAAAGTCTCTGTTCTGTAATACTATAATAATGAACCCAAAATTAAAGAAAAAAAACAAAAATCTGGAGAAAAGGAATAGAGATCTAAAATTTCCACAAACATAGAAATTTTCAAGAAGACTCTCAAAACATTTAAAATAGATTAAATACTTAGTTAAAGCATGATACAGGTATCACATTTATGAAAAACATTTTCTCTGTGATGCCTTAGAGTCTTTTTGATTTTTGATTTTTCTAATTTTTGTAAGTTTTAGAAATAGTTATGTATTAAATGTAGGTTTTAGAAGCAGCAGCATTTATTCCCTTACCCTTAGCACAGTAGATACACATTTCCCAACCCTCTTAGCCCATTCTGTGCACCCCATATCAATTCTCCCCCTGAATTCCATTAGAATATTTAGACTTCTTTTCAAGGTAGGGCTCCTTCTGTTTAAGAACATCTAATCCCTAGCCTGAACTGCAAGATACAGCCAAGAACTGTGTGACTGTGTGCCCTCTGTATCCCGAAGAAGATGAAGATGATGAAGAAAAGGGTCTCAAAAAGACCCCAGACCCAATTCCCAAGGAGTGGGCCAGGGGTGGACTGGGGTAAAGGCCGGGGGGTGGATAAAATCAGGGATTGGACAGACAGTATTATAAAATTGTGACACTGGATCGGGGAATGTGAGCACATCTTGTAACCTCTGTGCCTGAGAGGCACCATTAAATCCTTTTCCTACCTTACCTCCATATTAAGTTGCCTCGGAGTTTTTTTCTCCTTGAGTTTTCTTCAGGCAACACTTATATAAATATCAACACTCAACTGTCTTTCAAGTTGCTCAAACTCACACAACAGTTTAGACAGAATTAGGACCAGTCGACTTAAAAAGTCTGACTTTCAAATTCCAGCCTTAACCCTAAGTGAATGCAAATATACTAATGGAATGACACTGCGTCTATTTTTTTTCCTTTGATATCACTTCATTGGTTGGCTTTAATAACTTTTTGGCTCTTTTCTTACGTATTTATTCTCATCTATCTCAGTATTTTCTAGAGAGTATGAATTCAGCAATACAAACAAAACCGATGTTTATTGGCAGTTATGAGGATCTCTGTTATGGGGGTTAATACAAGATAGATCCTGGAATGAAAAGTTCAGTTATGGAAATGTGCTCATAACTGAGGAGAAAGAAAAGCAGTAAAATCATATTTCTCACAAATGAATGAGATAATCTTTATAAGAGGAGATTAAATGAATAGATACACAGAATTATCAGTCAACAAACAAATACCTTCCATAAATTTTATCAGCTGAAGATAGGACCAGAATAGGGCTAATGGCAATTTGGATCAATTCACTTTAACTTCTAAAAAATGGATATCTCTAGCACAGTCATTGCCTATGGTACCATTTTGGTATTTAAGGATATGGATTCGCATGGGGACAGGCATGATCAGTGAAATAAATGTCTGTCTTAGAAAAGAAAATCAATGAAGTTGACTTGTAAAGTTTGATAAAGTCTAGGGGCTTCTTAAGTGCAACAACAATTGAAGGTGGGAGAAGGAAAATTCAATAAAGTGACAACATATATTTGTTAATTGATGTTACTCTTCATTCCTTTCTATCTTTTGATAGATTATGAGATCTATGTTCATTGATCAACATAAATTTTATTTATAAATTATGAAGATATTTTTTCACAGAACTCAATCTAATCAAATTATTTAGAATCTAATCTGAATATGAAAAGGAAGAAAGGCAGTACAGGTATGAAGAATTGCCTGTGTGAGGGTATGTGCTGATATTATACATGAATAGTACTTACCAAGTTGACATAAATG
Organism: Lepidothrix coronata; assembly: GCF_001604755.1. Taxonomy (NCBI): domain Eukaryota; kingdom Metazoa; phylum Chordata; class Aves; order Passeriformes; family Pipridae; genus Lepidothrix; species Lepidothrix coronata. Next base: position 5,122,522 of record NW_016690230.1, read on the forward strand.
AAAAAGTTTTTCAGCATAACCTGTAGTGGCAATATAATTTATTCTAAATTTAATGTTAATTTATTCTTCTCAAAGACTAAGAAAAAAAAGTCAGATTACATTCCCTCTCTTACGAAGTGTAACAGAGATAACATGACAAGTATATGCTTAATGCCAGGCAGCCAAGCCTTGACTTACTTGGAGTACAGTTACAGGCACAGGCATCTCTGCTGAGATTAATGGGATAGGTTATGTGTGCAGTACACACATTGATAAGGAGATTTCCAGTCTGATTTTCAGATTGTTCATTTTTTTAAGTAAGCACCCTGACTTCATATTTGTCTTCAAAATATAAAGATTTATGTATTAAAATTTGTGCATGAACACATTGACTATATATATACAAATATACACACACATGCATATGTATATATATATATATATTGTTTACATACATACATTGTATTACAAATCTTACAATTAGTCATTTTGCAGAGGCAAATGTTTCTGCACATACTTTTTTCTCCATCTTGAATAAGACATCACACAAAATGTTCGTGACACTCAGTAGCTATTACCAAGGGGGATAAAGAAGCTTCTTAGAATAAACCCCGGGAACTGATAAACAGACACCATTGAAATGTGTTTTCATGCTACTATTCAACCAAAATTAGAATTATCTTTTGCTTTGATGTTATCATTTGTAGTGTAGCCCTTATTTAGTTGTTTTGATGTATGCAATAATTGATACTTCAATAATAAACTTGTTTATATTCAAAATGTCTTTAATCCTTGTATGGTTCTTTTGGTGTCTTTTTGAGACTGAAGTGCCTTCTTGGCATATCACTGTTCTGATGTTTTCTTTGCAAGTCTTTCACTGCCAATATATTGACATGAATAGCACTGTTTTCATATCTACCACCTATCCATCACTGAGAAACAAATACAGAATTGCTGTCTTTCTCTACTCAATTTTTTTGGCTTTAATCATACATGTATAATTCTTTATTGATATATGATAATAATCCTTATTAAGTAGAAGGAATTATGGGAAAAAAACAGAAAAGTGGTTGTTATGGGTTGACCCTGGCTGGTTGACACAAGGTTCCCATCAAGCTGCCGTAGTGCTCCCCTCTTACAGCTGGACAAGGGAGAGAAATATAACAGAAGGGTTGGGACAGACAGGGATAGATATCTCTCCAGTTACCATAATGGACATAACAGACTCTATCTGGGGAAATTAATTTAATTTATTACAATCAAATCAGAGTACGGTAACGAAAGAAAGAAAGAAGAAAATCTTAAAAACACCTTTACCCCATCCTGCCCTTCTTCCTGGGCTTAATTTACTCCTAATTTTCTCTGTCTCCTCACCCTCCACACAGGGGGACAGGCAATGGGGGCTGCAGTCAACTGCAGTCACACGTTGTTTATGCCAATCCTTCCTCAAGGAGAGAACTCCACACACTCTCCCTCTGCTCCAGAGTGGGTCCTCTGCAGGGTCACAGGTCCTGTCATCAGCAAGGACTCCTCTTTCCAAAAGTCCACAGGTCCTGCCAGAAGCCTATTCCAGTGTTGGCTTCCCACAGGGTAACAGTTTCTTTTAGGCATCCACCTCTGGCATGGGGTGCTCCATGAGTCGAAGGTGGTTCTCTGCTCCACCATGAACCTCTATGTGCTGCAGGGAACAGGGAAACAGCTGCCTCACCATGGTCTTCACCATGTATGTGGGGGAATCTACTCTGGTGCCTGCAGCACCTCCTCCCCCTCCTTCCTCACTGACCTGGGTGTCTGAAGGGCAGTTTCACATACTCTTTAAAAAATTGTGTAAATACAGAACAATGATAGCTTTTCTTCTTCCTGCATTTATTATACTTGCTAGATTTTATGTCTCAATCAATTTTTTATGTCTCAATCAAACAATAACCATGTTTTGTGCATTTTCCTTCCATTCTAGTAAGAATGTGTGGTGGATTGACCTTGCCTGGCTGCCAAATGTCCACCCAGTCACTGTCTCACTCTCTCTCCTCAGTTGGAAAGAGGAGAGGATAAAATAGGATGTACACATTCGTGGATTGGAAAAAAGACAGGGAAATCACTTACCACAAGTCACTGTCATGGACAAAAGAAACTCAGCCCTGGCTGCTCCTCATAGAGACCCCCACTGCCAACACCTAGATATGAATGTGTTACCTAGCTTGAGATATAGATAGATAGATAGATAGATAGATAGATAGATAGATAGATAGATAGATAGATATGGTATATTTTTGCTGGACTACAAACATTACCAAGTTCTTTGAGAACATACTAAGTTGCGTTCACTGCAGTGTTAATGAAGGAGTCATGTAATCTCTTTGGTTCGTTAATAACATAATGCTCGCAATACTCACTTATAGGTAGAATGTCTTATGCAAGTTCTTCATGAGGTTCTGTGTCCTAAATGGCAAGGTTAAGCAGTCATCCACTAGTGGTTATGTACTTGTTCAATTAATTTAACTACTGAAAGCATCCAAAAAACTTTTGGCACAGTGGCCCTCCTTCTTTTGTATAAATCTAATTTCTTCTTGCTTGTGTCTCAGATAAGAAAGTAAACGGCTTTTATAAAAGATTTGTGATTTATATTTTCCCCATGTCACATTGCTGCTGTGGGCTTAAGAAGTGCTGGGGGTGCAGACTCTATTACATGGTCACTGTACTTGAGGCACTTTTTTCGCAACTCTGTTTAATAACATTTGTTCAGAGGAGACAGGAAAATGTTTTGTGGGTTAATGGAATACACAACTCAACAGGAATTCAAGTTGACTAATGGATGTACATTCAGATGCTGAAGTGCTGTTGAAGAAGCAAATCTGAACTGATAACAAGAAAACTCCATTAGTGACATATTAGTATTTTTCTGAGGCTTCAGTGGAATCTGAAGTAGAACACATAAAAGGAAAGACTAGTTTCTTATTTATGAAAAAGTGAATCTGAACAACATTTTGCTAAACGTGAGGGACATAGGAAAGAAAACAGAGTCTTCTAGAACTAGTAAGAGACATGCATACTGTCCTGGTTTTGTCTTGCATAGAGTTAATTTTCTTCCCAGTAGCTGGCATAGTGCTGTGTTTTGCATTGAGGATGAGAATAATGTTGATAACACAGACTGATGTTTTGGTTACTGCTGAGGACAGCTTACACTGAATGAAGGACTTTTCACCTTCTCATGCTGCCCTGCCAGCAAGAGGGCTGGGAGTGCACAAGAAGCTGGGAGGGAATGCAGCCAGGACAGATGAACCAAACTGACCAAAGGTATATTCCAAACCATAGTATGTCATGCTGAACAATAAAACTGGTGGGTTGGCTGGTGGGTGGCAGCCCACTGCTCATGGTCTGGTCAGTGGGCAGCATGCAGTTGCATTGTGCATCACTTGGTTTGCATAATCTTCTTCTTCTTCTTCATTATTATTATTATTATTACTTGCCCTCTTTTTCTGTCCTATTAAAATTTCTTTATCTCAACCTACAAAAATTACCTTTTTTTTTTATTATTCTTTCCCCCATCTCACTGGAGGGGAATAAGCTAACAGCTCTGTGGTGTTTAGCTGTCTGACAGACTAAACCACAACACACACCTACTTGGTCCCTGGAATTATTGTGTGCATATTCTGCTCTAGGATTCGAATCAGGGGATGATACTTTCATCAAGAATCTCTTTAGATATAGAGGAATATATGGCTATGTAGATTGCTTGTGTCTCTGAATTCAACAGTAGAATGAGATGAACTGCAGGTGCAATCTGATATCACACTTAGAAATACATCCAATGAAATCTCACCCTGAAAATATTTAATATTTTCCAATCTGGGCTTAGTCTGGGGCTTAGATAATACAGCAAAGGTGTGTAAAGTGAAACTTCTTGTTCCTTCTGTGTGTCAGAACAATAAAAAAGAAATGAAAATAAAAATACAGAAAATGAGAAAAAACAGCTGTTACCTTCAAAAGCCCGTTTATTGCTATAGTAGATCTCTACAAAATTTGGATGCTTCTCTTCCACAGCTTTTCAGATGAAATGAGCAAGATCACTGCCATGTGCATGCACATAAATAGAGTTAACCCAGCAACACCAAGCAAACAGATTTGCTACATGGACTACACTATAGATACAGTTCTTCCTTTTCCCTGAAGGAGATGCTTGCCATAATTGACATATATCATCTGAAATATATACCTCAGAAACTGACATTCCTCCCACTCTAATACATGCTCACATCAATTCCTGAGTTGTTTTCAATTCCCTCTCATAAAAAGAAGACTGGTTCCAGATGTTAAGCTTAAGTAAGGAAAATATCAAAATAAAAGGATTTTTACCTTCCCAGTCTGAGAAATGCCATAGATAATGTAATAGATGGAAGAAATTGCAGTCTAATGCACACTTTACCAGGGTGAGCATGAGCAACATATGGTGAGAAAGCCAGCTTTTCTTTAGCACACTGAGCAGCAGTGATTGGTCAGTGGCACTTCTGAAAAGGGGACAAGAAAAACAGGTCACAAAAACAAGTCTGATCGTAGTAGGTCAGAATACATGTCTGTGTCTCTGAAGACAGAATTACACAAAGGTTTTTAATGAATATTTATTTTCATGGGAAAATTATTTTAGTGGGAACTAGATGTTTGTATAGCATATCTGTTTGGAAAAAGGTTTTCAAAAGGAAGTTTTCAAAATAACAGAAAAAGGAGCTAAAATGTTAATAAGTCTATGTGGTTTCTGAAAAGATAGGAATGCTGACATGGCTTTAGTAGAAGTAATTTAAATCTTTCTGTCTTGTACCTATGCTCTTTTCCAAATCATAGTCAATAATCTTTCATGTGCTTGTTATTTACATCACTGCTTACAATGTATCCTTAGTAACTGTACATTGCCTTTATTAATAGTACACCTCATACTACTATATTTCACACCAAGATAATTTTATTATTTAATTTCAAACATTTTTAGAATTACATTTACATTGTCCTGTTTGTTGCATAGACAGTTAGTCCCAAGTCTTCTTTCATCTCTAAGGATGTTTAATAGAGAGTTAATTTTTTTTTACTTCAGGTTCTTTATCTCTGTTTTATTCAGAAATAAATTTTGATCCAAATTTCACCAAAATCACTGAAATAATTACAATTTTTTGATCTGGCTCTGTGTCAGAATCTAAATGAAGATAATACAGTGAGCTAAGCATTTAATAGTCTTTCTCTATATTTTCTTCTTTTTTTGCACAAAAAATGTGTTTCTTTCTAGTTTAAAATCTAAAAAGCTGGGAAAAAGAATTTTCAGGGTTATTTTTTTTTCCTTTTATGCTAATATGAAGATACAACCATAATAAGAATTCAATATACTTGAAATATCTGCTATAAAACTATGTATCTTACATTAAAACTACTTGGACTTCATATATCTTCTTTTCAGTGTGTTCATGACAAAAGGGGGTATTAACTTATTGTCAGAGATGGAAGTGCTTTTTGATTTCTGTAGTCTTGAGTGTTAGGAGTGTTATGAAAAAAAAAAAAACAACGCCCACCTCCAACCTACCTCTAAGTAGTTTTTAAATTTAAGTGATTAACCAATGTGAGGTAACGGTAGTAATATTTGAGAATATTTTGCTGAGTGACATGCCCCAAAGTTATTTAAAGAATATACAACATCATCTTTCTCTGAAGACGGGGCCACAAAATGCTAGAATCTATGAGAAAAAGAAAATGCCACTGCTCTTTCCATTTTCCTTCCTCATAATTTCTAGCCCTTTTCCACATAGCTCTGACACTTAGTTCCAAAAGCTCTATGTTGAAATGACATTGAAAACAATATTTTTGTGTCTGTATATCTCTGTATATTGTTCCCCTCTGTGGTTTTTTTTTATTGCAGTTTGTTATTTCTTTCTCACACAGAGGGCTTTAGTCCAGCCACTACTGCATGTCTAAGTTTATCACCAGATCACAGTAAACCTCTCTTTATAGCAAAGTAGAGGAAAACACAGATAACTCTTACTTCAGCTCTGTCTGTATTTTTTCACAGCCAACAGACATTACTGTTTCAGCTATAAAGGATGCAGACAGGGTGATGGGGTTTTTTAACACTGAAAGAGACATTGCATCTATCAACTTCTCTATGGTTAACCTAACTCAAAACAAAATGTTGGAATGGAAGATGTAACTGGGAATATAAGCTACAGAACAGAAACCTAGGACAACTGCACTGTTAGCTTAGACAAGTCATTTACATTTCTAAACCTAGGTGGTATGAATTTAGAAGTATGTGTCCTGAAAAATGTCAGGTGCCCTTTAAAATAAAACCAACCAAACATATGAAAAACCCTACCCAATTTCTTTGGGATGGAAAACTTAATACTTTGTAAGTCTTTTTTACTATTTTGTTACAGCATTGTGGTATATTTAGTAAATTACTAAGCACTCCTTAACAAGCTCTAGCTTTATTGACACTGCTATTCCACAAACTGCTGATTGCTTGATTTTATGTCCCACATTTGTGACACTGATAACAAGAGGAAAAAGATGTTAGGAGTATGGCCACAGTTGTGTTCTTACCACTCCTCTTTCCTGCCCTTCCCTCCAAATCTTGCTTGGGAAAAATGACTATATAGACCTGAACTGGGTCTGGCTGAGAGAGTTCATTTCCCTATACTAGCCTTCACAGATTTGCACTGGTAGTTAGAAAGGTGTTGATAACACACCAGTGATTTGGCTACTGCTGAGCAGCCCTGGCACAGAATCAGCAGTGTAACATCCCTCTCCCTATTTGAGGCCAAGATTCTGGGATGGGACCCAGTCAGGCCAGCTGACCCAAATAAACCAAGGAGATACTCCGTACCATATGATGTCAGCTTGGATATAAAAGCTAAGGGAAAAAGGAGGAAGAGGGGGCATTTGTTGTTTACAACGTTTGCCTGCTGAGAAATGGCTCTGTGTGCTGAAGACCTGCTTCCCTGGAAATGGCTCAACTTTGCTAGCTAATGGGAAGTAGAGAATAAACCTTGTTATTTTCCTCTTCACTTGCGTGCATGCAAACTTTTATTTTTGCTTTAGTAAACTGCCTTATCTCAACCTACGGGTAGTTTTCCATCTTATTCTCTCTCCCCTGTCTGGCTGGGAAAGGGGAGTGATAGAGCGTCTTGGTGGGCACTACTTTTTTCAGTTCCTAGTCACGCCTGTATTTATGAGCATTTCCAGATCAGTCTTGGACTATTTTCCAAAAGTGCTGCTTAAGTGCTCTGCACGCTTGTAATTTTTATAGAAGGATTACATTCTTCCTGGAATTGAGTAATATTTTTTTCTTAGAGAGTATGATATTTTGGCGTCAAGATCTGCTTTCCATATCACAGAAATGTTGAGATTGAAAGAGACCTGTGGAGGTCATCTGGTTCAACCCTCTCACTCAAGCAGGGTCACCTAGAGTCACTTGCCCAGAACCATGTCCAGATGCTTTTTGAATATCTCCATTTTGAACATCTCTGGGCAACCTGTGCCAGTGTTCAGTCACATTCACAGTAAAGAAAGGTTTCCTGATGCTAAGATGGAACCTCCTGTATTTCTGTTTTTACCCGTTGCCTCTGGTTTCTGTTACCAGGCACCACTGAAAAGAGCCTGCCTCTGTCCTTCTTCGGGTATTTATATACATTGATGAGATACCCCTGAGGTGATCTAGGCTGAACAGCACCAGATCTCTCAGCTTTTCCTCAGAGGAGGGATGCTTCAGTCCATTAAACACCTTGGTAGCCCTTTCGTAGACTGTTTACACCATGTCCGTCTCTCTTTTGTACTGGGGACTCCAGACCTTAAAATATATAGTAGCTCACATCTTAAAGTTCTCAAATGGAACCGAGCACTCTAAAGTTTTTAACCACATTCCTTGACAGTGGATCAGGCTTTCAAAGTTCACATGAGGCACAGTATTTGAGAACATGGATTACAATTGCAGACTTCCCTCTCCATTTGAAATTCCATAGCAGAAAACAGAAGATGTATTCTCTAACTTCATAGTTAGAGCCATAATCATTCCTAATCACTTTAAACTTCTTTGTTTGTAAATGCATTGAAAGGAGCAGATTTGGCAAAAAAAAAGTAATTGAACTAAATAATTTTAATGCCTTTCTTCAGATTAAATGGGAAAAGTTTTGTTGTTTTTTTTTTCTTCCATTAACTGTAAAACAGGTGAGAACAAACTGCTCAGGGTTTAATAGCTAATGTCTGCATGTTTAAACAAGGGAAAATAAATTCTGACCATGTCATTTAATACTGGAAAGCTCTCCTGAGAATTAGAAATTGAGGTTCACTGTCTTCAGCCAGACATGGTCTGGAAGGCCACTGCTGCATGGTGTACTTCAGAAGCTTCTTTCCAGCTGAGCATACTCATTTGCTTCCAGACATAAAATAGCCTGCTTCACCTTTCAATGAGGTTCTATTTGACTCTCTTTGCATTATCTAAGACATGACAATGCAATAATCACAATTCCCAGATACACACTAAGAAAAATAATATGACCAAATAAAAAAAAAGGCAAACTTTACAAAGTTGTCAATACAATGGGGTTTTTTTCGCATTTCAGAAAGCTGTATTTTTTTTTAATTCCCATCCAAAATGAAGCATCTTTCCAATAATTTCACAAAAATTTTATTAAACTTTTGTTATTAACATCACATTCCTTTTTTAAAATATACTACAGAACACTTAAAAGTTATTATGAATAATTATAAACCAATAAAACAGAAATATACTTGCCAAATAAATGGGTAGTGTAAAGCAGTGAATTTTCTGTGCATAGTAGTTCCTAGAATTCCATACCTCATAACAGAATAATCAGTCATTATTTTTCATAAAGCCAGTATTATTAACAAAGATCAGTCATTATTAACAATGCTTCAGTGGCTATAGCCTCCTTGAACTCAGTGCAACTACTCAAATCCATAGAATCATAGAATCATTTAAGTTGGAAAAGACCTCTAAGGTCACCAAGTCCAACCATTAACCCGATACTGCTAAGTCCACCACTAAACCATGTCCCTAAGTGCCACATCTCCACATCTTTTAAATAACTCTGGGGCTGTGGGACTCAGTCACTTCCCTGGCAGCCTGTTCGAATGCTTGGTAAGTCTTTCAATGAAGAAATGTTTCCTAATATCCAATCTAAACCTACCCTGGTGCAACTTGAGGCCATTTCCTCTTGCCCTGTCACTTGCACTTGGGAGAAGAGACTGATCCCCATTTCACAACAACCTCCCTTAGGTAGTTGTAGAGAGTGATAAGGTCCCACCCTGAACCTCCTTTTGACATCTAGTCAACTGGGATCTCGCTGGTTAGGCAGGACTGCTAGTAAACTACAGGAAGTGGTTAGTGAGCACTTCCACCAGCTCCCTCAATATCCTCGGGTGGATTCCATCTGACACTATAGACTTGTGCATGTCTAAGTGGTGTAGCAGGTTGCTGATCATTTCACCTTTGATTGTAGGGGCTTCATTATGCTCCTCGTCCCTGTGTTCTGCCTTAGGGAGGCTGGATACCTGGAGAACAGCAGGTCTTGCTATTAAAAAGTGAGGCAAAGAAGATGTTTTCCTAATCCTTTCTCATTATGTTCCCCTCTGAATCCAGTAAAAGATGGAGATTCTCCTTAGCCCTTGTTTTATTGCTAATGTATTTATAGAAACATTTTATTGTTTTTTATGGCAGTAGCCAGTTTAATTTCTAGTTGGACTTTGACCCTTCTAATTTTTCCCCTGCATAACTTCACAACATCCTTGTAGTCCTCTTTTTTAACCTGAGTTCAAGCCAAATCTCTCTATTTAGTCAGACTGGTCTTCTATCCTTCCTGCTTCTCTTTTGACACATGGGGATGGCCTTTAAGATTTCCTCCTTGAAGAATGTTCAGCCTTCTGGGATCCTTTTGCCCTTCAGTACTGTATTCCAAGGCCAAAAAATAAACAGGCCCTTCAGAAGTCCAAGACAGTGGTTTTGCTAACCCCTTTCCTTGCTTGTCTGAGAAATGAAAGCTCCATCATTTTGTGGCTGCTGTGCCCAAGACAGCCTCCCATTACCACATCACCCACCAGTCCTTCTCTGTTCACAAACAGCAGGTCCATTGGGACATCTCATAGCACTCAGCAGCTGTGTTAGAAATTTCACATACTCCAGGAACCTCCTAGACTGTTTCCTTTCTGATGTATTGCATTTCCAGCAGACATCTGCTAAGCTGACTCGTCCCCCAAGAACACAGTCTAGCTATCATGAGACTTCTTCCAGTTGCTTATAGCATATTTAACCTGCCTCTTCATCCTGGTTGGGTCTATAACAGACTCCCAACATGATATTTGCCTTGTTGACCTTCCCTTTTAATCTTACCCACAAACATTCAATCCTATTGTAGCCATCATTAAGTTCAAGACAATCAAAACACTCCTTAACATAAAGGACTACCCCACTGCCTCTCGTTCCTTGCCTATCCCTTCCGATGAGTTTATAGCCATCCATTACAGCACTACAATTGTGCAAATCATATTACTATGTCTTCATAATGGTTACTATATTATCATTTTACCAATGAATCAATGGCTTCCTACTTCTCCTGATGGTTGCCCATGTTGTGTGTGAGGGGTAGATGCACTTCAGTTGGGCTATTATCTTTTTGGGGCAAGAAGCCCTAATTCCTACATGATCACTCTCGGGTGCATCCATGGTTTCTAACACATCAGTAACCCTTGCATCTTTACTGCTGCCACATGGATTTCCATCTCCTACCTCCACTGAGGTGGCAGATCAAAGGACTTTGATAGTACACCATCCCTCAATCAATAGCATGCCAGCCCGAGACATATCTCTAATGAGCCTGGGTTTATCCTTTTCCCCCTTCAAAACTAGTTTAAAGCTCTTTCAGTGAGCCCTGCCAACTCCTGTGCAAAGATCCTTTCCCCCATTTGAGATTGGTGTACTGGAAAAGAATTTGATCACAAATATTTGCAACGAGACATTTCAAATGTCTAGCACAAATCATGATAAAATTTTCTGGGTCAAGGGCAGTTGTCATATGTATCCTGAAATGGTGCATTGTCTATGCTATTTTCTACTTGGAGCTATGACAGTTAGTACACAGCCACTATTAGTAAGGTTAGGATTGCACTTCTGTGTTATTACAAACGTGCTTTTTTTCTGTATTTAAAAAATAATACTCTGCTGAGACAAGTAGAAAAATGGAAAGAAGCTAGAAAATGAGCAGGAAGAAGGAGAACTTTTATGTTGGTATTCATGTATAATTGCATTCTACATAACAATAGAAGCATACAAATCTGGTATTCCCTTTCCCAAATTATCAGAAGAAAATTCTTCAGTTCTTCTTGATACTGCATACTAATGCAAAACAAATAAAATAACGTAAAGTCAATTTTGAGTATGAATGAGCAATTTTCAACTGATGGGTCCTAAAAATTTGCAGAGACAATAGAGATCTTTGCATTAAACAACTAGCCCATCACAGTCACAAACCATCCAGATTTAAATATTTCTGATTCAGATAAGGAAAACAGAATTGATATTTAATTGGAAATACATTTCTGACATATGCAACTCCATAAACCTAACTTCAGCTGCAAATATGACATACAGAAAAAACCCAAACCTATCTGTAAAGGACTGGCAAAACAATCACCACAAGGGAATAAAAATTGAGGGTTTTTATCAGTTTTAAATTCAGCATTACTAATTCTCCATACTGTGAAAACATTTCAAAATTATTGGCTATTTTAAGAAAAAGAGAATTAGCATCTCTATCTACTTTGCAAGTTGATGCTTCCAAAGCACTAAAGACATGTCCTTCAAAGGTCATTCTTTTCTTTGTTTGTGCTGTGAAAAATGCTAAGGGACTGCCTGCATACAGAAATATCAAATATAAAATTGAGTGCCTCTGTCCTTTAACCTGTTATCAAAACAGACACAAAATAATTTTGTATCTAGGTTTTATTTTTCAGATTATACTTAATTAATGAAACAAATAACAACATTTGACCAAGTGTGACATTGGAGGTCACAGAGAAAAAGAAGAAAGAAGGAAAGAAGAAAGGAATGAAAAATGGACTTTGGGGCACACTACTTTCTACCGTTTTGAAATGGCTGGAATGAATATCCTATATCTTCACTCTTTGAACTCTAAATTTAAAGCTTGATGACTTTAGCCATGAAAGAAATATAATTAGAAAAACACCCCAAGAATAAAAACATACCAAAACCCCCCAAACCAAAACAAAAAAAACCACAAACCCATAATTTTTATAATCATAGAATCATAGAATCAAGAGGGTTGGAAAAGACGAGATCATCAAGTCCAACCCTTGTTCCAACATTGCCATGGTTACTAAACCATGGCACTAAGTGCCACATACAGTCTTATCTTAAAAACCTCCAGGGACAGTGAATCCACCACCTCCCTGGGCAGCCCATTTCAATGTCTGATTACTCCCCCTGTAAAACATTTCTTCCCAAAATCCAACCTAAACCTCCCCTGGCACACCTTAAGACCATACCCTCTTGTCCTACTGCTGGTTGCCTGGGAGAAGAGACCGACCCCCACCTGGCTACAACCTCCTTTCAGGTAGTTGTAGAGTGGCTCTCCCCTGAGCCTCCTCTTTTCCAGGCTAAACAGCCCGAGCTCCCTCAGCCTCTCCTTGTAGGACTTGTGCTTGAGTCGCCTTCACCAGCCTTGTTGCTCTTCTCTGGACCTGCTCCAGCACCTCAATATCCTTCCTGAACTGAGGGGCCCAGAACTGGACAAAGTACTCAAAGTGTGGCCTCAGCAGCGCTGAGTTCTGGGGAAGAATCACTTCTCTGGTCCTGCTGGCCACACTGTTCCTGATACAGGCCAGGATGCCATTGGCCTTCTTGGCCCCCTGGGCACACTGCTGGCTCGTGTTCAGCTTCCTGTCAACCCAAACTTCCAGGTTCCTTTCTGCCTGGCTGCTCTCCAGACACTTAGTCCCCAGCCTGTAGCGTTGCATGGGGAATAATATAATATAATGTAATGTAGCATAATATAATACCCTTGAACAACAGTCCCGATAGACCAGAGCTGAAAATTCCTATTTCCATAAACGCACTCAATTTTCAAATCCTGAGTTCTGCAAATATTTCATAAAATGGGCTGTTCTCCAGGTTGGTTTTGACTTATCTTATGTTCTTAAATTTCTACATTTATTCACATATTTGACAGCTGCACTGTGTTTTATGACAGTGCAATGCTGCATAAACACAGTAGTAGAGCTGATCTGGATGAGTCAGCAGTTGCCGGTGTATTTTGGTGCTGAAAAAAATCTCCGGAGCAGTTAATTAGGGGTGAGATAAGAAAGGGTTTATTTGCCAAGGCAGTAGATGGTATACGACGCGCGCGTGCTGGCCGTGCCCGAGAGGTTACATTTTATAACACCATCCATCCAATCCCAGATGTGTCCACCCCGTGGCCTTTACTCTGGTCCGCCCCGGGTCCACCCCCTGAGAATTGGGTCTGGGGTCTTTTTGGGACCACTTACTTCATCATCTTCAACTTCATCAGAGCACAAAGGGCATATATTTACCTAATTCTTGACCTTTTCTGTGGTTTAGGCCCAGATATGCTGTTCTGTCAACTGTCTAGGCCTTGCCTTGACAAAAGACTAAACAATTCTGCTGTATTCAGAAGCAGGATTGATATGGGGAGCACAGAATGGGGTAAGAGGGTTAGGGAATGCATAAACAAGGGTACTGGAGAAAGGGAAAGGGACAAGGGACAAAGAAGGAAGGCGTTTTCTGCTTTTAAACCTACTTATAAAACTCATAGGTCTTACAAATATTAGAAAAAATAAAAACCATTAGGGGCTTAAGGCATCAGTTCTGTGCCCTGTAGAAGAACTTGGAAAGTTTTAGTGAACACAAACATTGGTTATTGTTGATATGAAAGGGACATATCAAAAGGACATTCCAAAATGCAAAAAGTTTTGCATGGATTCAGTATCTTAGAAGAAAGAAGTATATAGGCATTCAGCCCATACTTCTCTGGCTCAATTTTGAGGATTTTGGAGCTAGAGGATTTGCATATGAAGAAAGATATAAATGTTCTCCTGCAGTACCCAACACATGTGATCAGGTTCTGAAAACATAAGAGAAAACAGTGTTAATATGCTGTTGAAAAGTTGATCACGATTTCTTCTTGCATGTATCCAGCTGTACAGCTTATCTTTTTATTTTCTGCAATTTGATCTGTGACAGAGATCACACTATTGCGTGGTCTGTCACAAGACTGCAGTCTTGTCAGTTTATCTGTAATTTGCCTTGGATATTTGAGATATTTCAAAGTTTAAATAATAAACAAAGCACCATATAAAATAAGAAAAAATGCAACTGTGATAAACCTCCTATATTTAAATTAAATTGTGTATAGTACATTAAAATATATTTTTTGTAGCTGATTATTAATACAGAGAAATGAATAGAAGATGTAATTATAATTTTTCTCAAATATTACCTTTCTAAGTACTGATTATTATAGAGATGACTGATTACATGGAGTGTCCAAACTGATCACTGTAATACTGCTATTTATTTGTGTTGAGAATTGCCACATGAAAGAGACAGCAACATTATCACATGGTAGGAGGCTGCATAATGCTGGTGTAAGTGTAGAACTTTTCTACATTTTATTATGTTGCCCTTGAATGAGTCCAGAGGAGGGCAGGAAAGCTGTTGAAAGGGCTGGAAGGTATGTCCTATGAGGAGTGGCTGGGAACTTTGAGTTTTGTCTAGTTTGGAGAAAAGAAGGCTGAGGATTGATCTCATTGCTCTCTACAGCTTACTGAGGTAAGGAAGTGGACAGGGAGTGCTGAATTCCTCTCCCCAGTATCCAGTGATAGAATGAGTGGGAAGGGTTGAAAACTGCCCCATACACTTCTTTCCCAAGAAGGTGGTCAGCCAGTGGGACAGACGTCCTAGACGGGTGGTGGATGCCCCAAGCCTGTCAGTGTTTACAAGGTATTTGGAAAATGCCCTTAATAATATGCTTTAACTTTTGATCAGCCTTGAATTGTTCAGGCAGATGGACTAGATGATCATTGTATATTCCTTCTAGCTGAAATAGTCTATTCTGTTCCTATTCTATTCTATTCTATTCTATTCACTCATCAGCTTCACTTGGTTTCTGTACTTCCAAATAAAAAATTTGGACTTTGGGATACGATTTGCAGGGGTGTTGACTGCATGTGCACAATAATCAGTTTTGTAGCTTTAAGAGACGCTAATTCTTCCCTTGGCTGTCTTAATTGTACCATGTAACTGCTGGTTACTGAAAACAGAACCTTTGCAACTCATTTCTTGGGTTGAAAACTTTTCCTCTTTTTTTTATCCACTTGTACCCTCTGTTATATTCTAGTTTGTTTTTTTCTAAAAATTTCTCAAAATATCAAGGATGTGTTATCATGCAGTAGCATGAACTGAATAATATTCTTAAAATATTCTCTCCTATTGTCTACAAAAAAAAATATTCACATGTAATAGCAACAAAAAGTCACTTTTTGGAACTGTGGACCCTTAAAATGGAAACGTTTATCACTATCACGATGTGAATTCCACATCATAAAATAAATTTTTGTTTTTCAGAGCCAAAGCTAACAGATTTCTAACAGTGAAATTCTCATCTACATATAAGAACCTCATATCTGATATGTTTTGTTTTCTTTTTACAACAGGTGTTTTGCTAGAAATTCCACAGTGGGTTGTTTTGTCCTCTTTCTGCTTTGGATAACTGTCTATGAGTATACTCTTCTGAGCTAAATTCACAGGACAGAGATATACATATGAAATTTGTTTTACAGGAAGAGATTCCTGATTTTTTACTTTTTCTGAGGACAGTATTGTCCTGGAAAATATTTCTCCTAAAAATGCAACAGAAAGAAGAAAGAAGAGGAAGTACACACAATGATAAGAACCAGATGGCCAATGTCTGTGCTTTGATGTGCAGTGAAAGACTTTGAGAAATGGTGATTTGGTCTCAATCCAGACCAGGGATCTGGAGCAGATTGGAAGATGATTTCCTCTCCAGTTGCATATTCACCAGACCCATATACCATGGGATGCAATAGACTGAAACAAAAGAAATTTGTCTCTTTTTTGTGGTCTCTTTCTCTTTGTGTTACTGAAGTGTTGCACTTAATGTAGTGAAACAAAAAATCAAGATGATCTGTGTGCAGACCAGATAGAAAAAGACTACTTACAAAAGAGTGATATAGGAGATGATTCACTAGGTAAATCTGCTCAGGAGAATCACAGTCTTTTAGCACAAAACCAGTATTTTATTTTGATGAATTTTAAATTCTTGGTTGTGTTTAGCAGTGACCAAACAGATTTCTGTGTTTGGAGGAAGACAAGCAATCTCCAAAAAGAATGAGACTATGACCCCTCTAAGATTTTAAAACTCAAAATGAAAAAATCTACACAACAAACTAGTATGCACTAGTGATTAGACCTTGACAGAAACACAATACAGACATAGAATCACTGTCACAACTCCTAAAATTGTGCTCTTTCCCCACCAACCCCACCTTCCTTTTGCCTAACTCCATTTGTAGATTCGTAAGTGTATAAAAATGCTCCTTATATTTAAAACAAGTTTTGTATTCTTCCCTCACAAGCTGTTAGAAATATTTTACTCTACTCACATGATGCCTGGCAGGAAAGTACTGCTTAACAATTTCTGGGTTGGTTTGAAGTAGAAGTATCAGGCTTATGTAGTCACAGTATTTCAATATGGCTCTGCTGTAGGAGGTAACTTTTCTTCTACTACACACCACAGCAAGAAATACTGGCACAGGTTCAACAAGAAGATTATCAGTGGTCAATTTTTCAAAGCCAGGAATGGAATATTGTAAAGGATCCATATCTTGTAATAAAAAACCTAAACCTGCTACTTCAAATATAATAAAATCTATGAACAAAGTAAAAAACTAATTCTTTACAACAAAAGCAAATTTCTTGAGATAAAAATAGGTAATTTTACTCAAATTTCTCTAGATGTTAATATTCCAAGTTCAGCTTCTTACTTTGTAGCTCATTAATCAACATCATGTTCTCCGGGAACACAGAAACAGAAGATTCTATCTTCTTTTCTATTTGCATTTAGTGCTTGATGCAAAAAAAAAATTAAGTCTTACTTCTGCATTGTGTTTGACACTGTATAGTATTAATATGGTAATCCCCAGAGCAATTTTCCCTTATTCCTTGTTCCAAGGTATTTTGTTTGTTGCACGTTAATAAGCCAGATTATCTGGTTACCTGAGCATTTGATATCTAAATTCTCAATATACAGAATTGTTTAACAAGCTTGCCTGCCCACTTATTATATAAATTAATCCCAGGTGACATACTTCAAGAGATATGCTTAATGTCATCTTCGGTTGTATTATTTTAAAAACACATTTCTGCTAGTTAAAAGGCTTTGAAATTCATTGAAGGCTTGTTCTAGCTTTTTATGTGTGTGTGTGGAGGGTATTTTATTTTTATTTTTCTCCTTTTCCTGCAATTGAAGAGAAGTTAATGACAAATATATTGACTGAGTATTCTAGAACTTGTTTGGGAAACTGTAGTAATTATTCTGCTATTCATTCTCATAAATGTGATCTAGCATATTCTAATCAAATCTGTTATTGTCTTGAACCTTTTGAGTACCATGTTGTGCATCAAAAAGGACTATCTGTCTTTAACTCCAGCTGTCAACTAAACCCAACACAGCCAGTCATTCACTGACCACCGATGGGATGGAGGAGAGAATCAGAAGACTAACACTGAAAACTCTTGAATTGAGATAAGGATGGTTTAACAAGTAAAGCAAAAGCCATGCATACTAGGAAAGCAGAACAAGGAATTCATTCACTGTTTCCCACCAGCAGGCAGGCATTCAGGCATCTCCAGGAAAACAGGGCTCTGTCACATTTGATAGTTACTTCAAAAGACAGATCCCATCACTCTAAAGGTTCCCCCAGTTTTTTATTGCTGAGAATGATGCCATATAGTGTGAAATGTCCCTCTCATCATTTGGGGTCAGCTGTCCCAATACTCTTAACTCCCTGTGCACCCTCAGCCTCCTTGATGGTGGAGTGGGGTGAGAGGGAGAAAAGTCCTTGAGATGTGTAAGCACTGTTCAGCAATTACTAAAATATCCCTATGTTATCAACACTGTTTCCAGCACAAATCCAAAGTAGCACCATACTAGCTAATATGAAGGATACTAATTCTATTTTAAAACCAGCACATAAAGACACAAGGCAAAAAACTAGTTGCAACAAAGGAAATCCAAACTGCACATTAGGAAACTGAATGCTTAACTGCAATGACAGCAGTTAAGTACCAGAACAGGGAAAGGGTGGAATCCCCATCCCTAGAGATATTTAAAACTTGATTGGAGAAGTTGTGAACAGTCTTATTTAAGGTTTTAAACTATCCTTCATTCAAGTGGGGTCTTGATTTCCAGACATTCCTTCCAACCTCTTTTTTTTCTTTGATTCTGTGATCTCACTCCACGCATACTACTTGAAATTACAAGCATTTAGAATGTGGAGGCTTCATCTCCAGTCTTCAATATTTTCCTTGTCTGGAAACTTATTTCATGCTAGACTAGGTTCAAAGGTAGAAATTTTCTTCTTCCTCTAGGAATGTGAATGAATTTGTGCCAATTAAGTCAGTGAGATTAACCAAAATACTCCTTTAAGTGTATGTGGCAGACTGTGTGCTATGGATAATTGTATTGGGTCTTGGCTGAGGTGAAGTTCCATTTTCCCATAGCAGCCCTCACAGTGCTGTGCTGTGCATTCATAGCTAGAAAGGTGCTGGTAAGACTCCAGTGTTTTGTATACTGCTGAGCAGTGCTGGCACAGCATGAGTGCTGTCTCTCCAGTATTCTGCCCCTCATCAGTAGACTGGGGATGGGTAAAATCCTGGGAGGGGACACAACTAGTACAGCTTATCCAAACTGACAAAAGGGACATTCCATACCATGTGTCAGCTCAGATATAAAAGCTAAGGAAAGGAGGAGGAAGTGAGGGGCATTTCTTATTTACATTTGCCTTCTGGAGCAACTGCTACATGTGCCGAAGCCCTACTTCATGGGAAGTGGCCAGACATTGCTTGCTGTTAGGAAGTAGAGAATAAAGTCTTTTTTTTTCCACTTTGCTTGTGCACACAAGACCTTTCACTTGTGCTTTGGTAAACTGCTTCATCTCAACCTACAAGTTGCTTTCCATCTTGTTTTGTCTCCACTGTCCAGCTGAGAAGAGGGAGTGATAGAGTAGCTTGGGGACCACGTAGCATTCCACCAAGGTCAATACATCACAATAGTCTCTCTTCTACTGCTCAGCATAATCAGTCTTTAGATATGCACACATGCAGTTGCCTCTCAGTAAAAGGTATGAATTAGGGGATCATAATTCCTGTCTCTATAGTAAGTTAAACTATACTTATCACATGAAATTTTGAGTTTGGATCAAACTACAAAGAAAGTTTTATCACAAATTGCTTCTCAGACATAATCTACCAGTCCCTTCTCTTTCTCATTCACAATAATACTATAACCCTTAGCATTTTCTCACAATTTAAATGCTTGTGACCTAATATTTCATCTATGTATTTCATTGCCTACAGTGTAATTAATTCCTTCCTAGTGTCTAACTCAAACAACCTAGAAAAGAGACCTGGTTAATTTAAACCTGTTGGGGTTAAGTTATGCTTTAACCTTGGTCTTAACATTTACTACTCTCTCTCCCTTTTCCCCCTGTATTAAACTGTATTCAATCTGTGTCCATGAAACAAAAGCTGATTAAGGGACTCTTTGGTCATTACTTAAATCTCAGTTTTCTAGTCCTTTAATGAAGTGCTAGGCAGCTGTGGCTGTTAAATGCATATGTTTCTTTTGAGGATTACACATTTACTAATGACTGCAAGATGACTGTTTAGCAATGTATTAATAACTAATTATGAACTTATACTTATGCCAAATTGATTTTTGAAAATTATTTTAAATTTAGAGAAATTGACTAGATTGTCAAGAGATTAGAAAAAAGTGAATGCATAAAATCTTAGATTTTAAGTAATTTAAAAAGCAACAAAGCAAAACACTTGGATTTTTCTGTACTTAAAGGTCTCTTCCAATTAAATGCAAAATTTCCATAGAATGTGCAGAATATTCTGAATACATTTATAGTTTAAAATACATTTCAAATCATTGAAACACAGATTTTCCCAGAAAAAAAAAATTATAATCACTTCATCTGTCTAAAACCTGTTTTTATAATTATTAGTGCTTTTACTCCCATTAGGCATCGGCAGCATAGTTAACAAACAGGACTTTCCCTCCTGGCAATGTTGTGGCAAAAAAAGTAATTTTCTCATGACAATGCCTCCATATTTAGAAAAAATAGAGCAGATCTCTTTAACCATTTGAATGAAATGAGACATTTCACCACAGAATCAGGAGTACAAATCTAAGTCCTCTTTTTTCCTTATGAACAGATTTCACCACCATGACTCAAATGAAATACATAGCTATTCATTTTGAAAGGGGAATGTACTGACTTTGTCTGGGATGAAGGTAACTTTCCTCATAGCAGCCTGTAGGAGACTAGAGGAATGGTTGACTGGCTCAAAACAACCTGATGGGAATCGGTGGGGGAACAGAGTGAGCTCTGTGTAGGCGGGGTGGTGCACTGCTCCCCCCACCCCCTTGAGCCTTCTCAAACTGTGCTGAGTAGCTCAGGAGCATTTGAAAAGTCAGCTGCTGACCTGTACTGTAGTGGGGGTGGTTGACCTCATGGGACCACCAGGAATATTCTGGGTCTGTGTAAAGTATGAGATTTTGGTGCTGAAATTAGCATAAGCCCACCTGGAGGGCCCCAGCAGACCGGAACAGATAAGAGCATGGTGAAATATGTGCTGTATGGCACACTCCACTACCCTGGATTTAAAAGCTGCTGAGACCATGCTGGATCCTTGGGTGGTGACTATCTTCCTTTCTCTTTTTTCTTTCTCTTTTCTTATCTTCTTCTTCTCAAAATATATTGCAAAGTGGACTAAGGAAAATTCCACTCAGTGCCTTGCTAAGTGCCTTGTATCTGGATATGTTAAAGTTCACTAAGTTAATCTTTGCCCAGTACTTATTCCATTGGCATGTTCAAAAATTTGCAAGTAAAAGTTGTTTTTGAACCTCTGGAGAATCTTATTGTTTCTCCTATGTGCCATCGAGAGCAAATCCAGCTACCTTCCCTTAAACCTACCATGCAGACTGGGGCATTACACTGCCCGTATGGTGCTGTGTTTTAGATTTGTGGCCAAATCAGTGTTGATAGCAATATTTTGACTTTTACAGAGCACTGCTTATTCACTATCGAGGCCTTCTCTGTTTCCCACTGTTTCCTTTCTCTGTTTCCTACTCTGCCCAATCAGTGAGTATGCTGGGGTCACACAAGAGTTGGGGAGAGACACAGCCAGGAGACCTGATCCAAAATGACCAAAGGGATGTTCCATGCCATGAAACCTCAGGGTCAGAGGTAAATCTGTGGGAATTTTCCCAAGGTGGCCATTGCTTGTAGTATGGACATGGATCTTCTGGTGATGTGATTATTTTTGTATCGCTTGTTTGTTTACTTCTTTTTTTTCGCTTCACTTGTTAAATTCTCTCTTTACCTCGACCCATGAGTTTTCTATCTTTTGCCATTCTGATTCTCCCCCCGATCCTGCTGGGGGAATAGTGAGTGAAAAAGTGGATAGGGACATATTTGCCATCCACAAAAAGCGAAAGATTGGTCATTAACTAGCTATGTAAATTTTTATTTAAAATAATCCATAGAAATTGATTTAATTTAATTAATTTACATAGCTGAGTAAGCAAGGCTGGGATAGAATAATTTATTAACAAAATAATAAGATTTGACTATACTAAATAGTGAATATTGCCAACAAGTTTTGAATAAACCACTGCTCTTTAGCGAGGGAAAGCTTTCCACGAGAAATCAGTTTGTCAGTGTTTGGCTGTAATTTTTAGAGGCAGTATATAAAATCGTATTTTTTTCCAGTAGGTCAGATTTTGGTGCCTCTACTGGTGTTGCATAAAATAAATTTCCTTTGTCTGAAGATAGTCAATTTTGGAGGATGCAAAGATCTCAGATGGAACTGTATCGACATAAAAGTGAATGTAGAAACGAATCACGCTTTCATTTCAAGAAAAGCACGTAATGCACAAATGACCCCAAGTAGCCACATTTCTTTATACATTTGAATGGAATATTTTTCAGAATATTTTTCAGAAAATGGGATTTCTTTTAGATTTTGGTCTGCATACACATGTTGTGCTTTATACAAAAATGTATAATTTGAGATGCAGTTGTGATTGATATATTTCTAAAAGCAATAGCTGTGAGGCAGGGAATATCAAACATACTTATTGTGGGGAAACATATATCAATTAATCCAACTATTTATTTTACATAGAACGAAATGTCATCTCTCAAGTATGTTTACACCATGCTAACCTGACATAAACAAATCTACCTGTGGTGAGTTTTATAATAGAAATATTTTTCTTTGGAACAACTTGCCTTCCATTCCAATTCTGAGCTTTGCTGTAGAATGGAATGCGGTAAAAGAGCGATAGGCAACAAAGCAAGGATAGGTGAGGTGATCTGTTTCAGATAAATATGAGAGTAATGAAGATAAAGGCCATCTGATATGAGTGGAGAAAGGACAGGTTTTTTTATTACCACGTAACACCTTAAGAATACAAGAAGGTGAAGACATTTCCAATGTTTTTAGACAAAATGAAAAAAATTGGAAAGGAAAATAAAAAAGGAAGAAAGGAAGAAAGGAAATGCCTAAATAAGGAGGTCATAAACAAGGTTTTCATTTTTATCACAACAGCTAAAAATGATAAATTAAAATGAAAATATATGAAAATATTTTCTCATATGGAGCTTGGGATGATGAAAATACTGTCTGTGTTGGCTGTGATACGACAAAACCCTACGTAATTTTGAAGAAAAAAAAGATTAAAACAGATAAAAATAATTTTTTAAATTAATTTTGCTTTTGGCACAAATGCATAATTTTTTACTTCACATAAGACTGAGATCAGAATTCATTCTGTATTAGATTATATACCCAGATTTGAGGAAATTATTTCCCTTCTTTTCTCTTTTCTGGTCATCTGTGTATAAGACAGGTAAGTGGGAGAATATGGGACTATAGTGAGACAGTTTTGATTGCTAGAGCAAGCAGTAAAAGAAATTAACTTAAGTAAAAGAAACAAACATTTCTGGAAAAATTCCCATGGAACATGACAAATACTGTATACCGCAAGGGAAATTTTTGTTGTCATAGTCTCACATTGTGTAAGAAGTTTTAGCTGTATTAAAAATTGACTTTGTTGAACAGCTTATACATTTGTATATCAACATGGCTAGCTGTTAAATAATAGACATGACACCTTATTATGCAAAAAAGAGAGTTTCTAAGCACACAGTAAGGTACCTTTAATTTGCATCTAACTAGAAAGCAAGACTGGAGTGAAAAATAGAAAGTTGTTAGGACAGTTAGAATCATTGACCATGAGTAATTTCATTTAAGTCTAGTAAGGAATGCAAGAGTTCACTGAGCTCAGTGTTGAAGCAGTTCTTTATTCTTATTTATTTGAAGAACTGTGGTATAGAAGCTTAAAAAGCCTTGGAAGGTCTACAAACTTTTTAAAATTTGCTCCCATTTTAAGGTCTCTGACAGTTTAAATATTTGTATGAATGATACTTAACTTCCTTGTTTTCCAGAAGTCATATGTATGGTAATTTGGAATATTTTGTTCTACTTTTATCAAGAATCCAAAACTTGCTCCTAAGAAAGCACATAAAACAATGCAAAAAAAATCAATCTCTGGAATTTTTTCTTGAAAATAATTGAGACTTCAATATTGAAAATTAGGGGCTAATAGGTAACCCTTATCAATAGAAAGGTTTGACTTGGTCCTGCTCCAGTATGAGAACCTTTAGAGTCTCAATTTGTTCGGTTAAAGAAGCATTCCAGAATCAAGACTTTAATGAGATTCAATAAAAACCCATATCAAAGGGACTATGGGCACAGCACTGTAAGGCTTCTAAATCATGTAAGTATATAAAAGTATACATATCTATATTTGTTGTTGTTCCAAAAGAAGGAAAACCCCAAAATTATTAATTAAACTTTAAGGGCATTATTTTTATATTTTACATTTTTTGCATTTTTTGAAAACTGCAAGTTACTACATTTAGTTATTCTCAGGATAGCTGGTCCCACACTTTCCCCTCATATGTACCTTCTATATAGTAAGAGAGGGATAAGAAGCTTTTAAAAGTACAAATTTGTGAGTGTATAATTTGAGGAACTGTATTCTCAAAAAGTGTTCAAATTTTAAATAGTAAATTTTAAGCTCAAAAATTTCTTCAAAATCTGTTAAAATGAAAACGGATTTTAGTTATCCTACTGAACAATACCGCTCAATCACTGTAGCACATGATATTTCAATGGTGTATTTTATTTATTTACTGATTAAATAACTAATCCCTTTGTTCTTGATCCAGAAAGCAGTGAAAGTCTCACAAAGATTTTTATTCACCTTTTATTAGATTAGATGAAACTTCAAATAAAATAAGTCAAAAAAATAACATTCTAATGTTTACAAAACATTAGAATAGAGAATTTTAAAGTTTACTAAAGATAGGAATATTGTTTCTGTCAAAAAGAGAGATAGGTGTCAGGAAGAGAATAAGAAAAGAGCAAGCAAGAAAGTGGCAAAATTTCTGAATGATAAATTGGTAAGATACTGAAATTTGAGAAGAAAATAAATGAAAACTTCTACTAATCCTGATGGTTTCAGAAGGGGGCACAGCAGAGTCATCACAATATCATGAAGTGCTCAAAAAAGCATGTGGATGGGGCATATGTAGATATAGTTTAGTGGTGGGCTTGGCAGTGCTAGGGGAATGGTTGGACTTGTTGGTCTCAGAGGTTTTTCCAATCTTAATGATTGCATGATTCCATGCTGGGAGCTGTTTGCTGTTCACAGGAATCAGAGCACTTCTGGGCAGAGGGAAAGGCTGCAGCTTGTCCCTCCTGCAACCTTGGCCAACAACATCCAGTGGGGCTCATGGATGCTAGACAGTGGGTCCTGGTAGTGAAAATGAAAGTGAACTCTCTGGAAGTGGCAGGAGAAGGGGTAGCATGGGAGCATCACTGCAAAAATCCAGCAAGGCAAAGCACACTGGACAACAGGCTGGGATGTGCTTGGATGTTCCTCAGAGAAGGATCCTTGTGCTGCAAGATGTTCCCACAGCCACCCCTGTAGGCACCCTCATCCCTGATTCCAGCATGTATCTTGGATTTGCACTGAAAATCAAGGGATCAGAGGCTGGGAGAGGAACTCTGTTATCATCAGACATGGGGTGCCAGATGTGCTTGTAGTCTCGTGAGCTGTCCCAGCGTGGATTTGCCCCACAGGCTGACTACTACCACTTCCCCTGCCCCTCTACAACCTGCAAGGGGACACAAGGACTGAAAGGATCACAGAGAGCCAGAGAAAGACATTTGTACCTACCTCACTGAGAACTCTTTGGGAAGTACTATCCTTGAGAAGCAAGCCCCTTGCCTCCAAAAGGATGACCTAAATCTGTAGTTTTCTTGGGGAACACCAGCACACCCTTAAGAAACTCTGGCAAGGTTGAATTACTTCTGATCCTCTCAGAACAGGTACTCTAGCTCAAGCTCCTATTGCATCAAGTATGTTTTCCAGGTTCAGACTACTGGCCTTCAGTATGTCCAGCTAGATCTTTAGGTCCACCATGTTGTGGAAGTGGACCTTCAGGACAGGGACCTTCGCAGCCTAAACTGCCCGTATATATGCTTTTGTATCTGTGTCCATGGCACAAGGGGCAAAAGAAAAGCAGGAGTGGGCCCATGTGTTCCAGTGCTCAGGTTTTGTGCCATTTCAGTTCCACAAAGATGCAGATAAGGGGGAGAAAGACAATGTTGACAGAAAAACTTGCATGTAGCTTCACTGAAAAATCCAGTCCATAAGGTCCTTTTGCAAAGGTATCTGTAAAAAAGAAAAAAAAAATCAACCAACCAAAAAACAATAAAAATAAAAATTTGAAAAGGAACAGGATTGAAGATATTTGGGAGTCTGGAAGTCTGTTAAGGCTTGACCCAGAATCCTTTTAAATAATTTTTACTGTTTGAGGTGGGTTTTGAATCAGTCCTCTTGCATGATGCATATAGCAACATTGAGATACATGATATATACTGCACAACATGATGAAAAAATTGAGAAATTGAAATTTAAAAAAGATTTGTTGTTCATATATAACCCATACGCCATTTTCTGTACTTAATAATCTTTAATGGATTTCAGATTAGGCAAGATTCCTAAAATAGTATTTTGAAAGCTTTTATACTTGTCCAGGGACTATAGGATGATCTCAGAGTGGAATCTTATTTTCAAACAGGTAGAAAACCAGAAGTGAACTCATCAAGAAGGGCAAATTCTGCTTCTGGTTTTGTATATGAAAATTATTCCAATTAGTCAAAAGTGCAAACTTGGCCCCAAGCGGTGGAAATTTTATTATCTCAGAGCTTATTCCTTTAAAGAGCTAATAACTGCTCTTTTTCCATAGACTGTAATTTGTAGGTATATGAATCTTCTTAGAAACTCCCATATCCATACTGAAATACTTATTTCTACAAAGTAGGTCACCATTTATGAAGAAAGTCACGAAGCAGACTTTATTCGTAGAAGAAGTTTACAATTTGAGTGCAGTGAAGTCTTTAAAAATTAATAAACCACAGAAACATATGCAATCTTTGGTCATGAGAGCTACCTTGATGTCCCCGGAAGCCCTCTACAACAATCTCTATTGAATATAGTGACACTTCAGATTAATTGCCAGATTCTCCCCTGCTGAACTCAGCCACCAAGCCACTCATGACTCAAGCAGATGTTTCTGCCCTTTAAGCAAACTGCAGCATGTTTGTATTCCCATATTCCCCTACCTCCTTCACCTGTGACAAAGGCTTTTACCAGAGACATTACAGGAATTTTACCCATGAGAAGCAAGATGCTGGCCCACCAGCAGTGCTGTAGAGTAGCCTAAGTTTCGATCAGCCAGAACACAGAGGAATCTAGGAGATAAAATATTACAAAAAATATCAATTAGATTCATCAGTATAACTATACTGATAGTTACTGCATTTAGAAGGCAAAAGGGGACAGCACGCTCCTTGAAAAGTTCCCCAGGAAAAATGTATTTGTCTGAGCTCATTTCACTAAAGATTTTCATAAAGTTAGAGAGGGTAAAAAGTAGCTATCTGAGATAAAGTGGCTTTCTGTGTCCTGAATAAAGCTAAGCAGAGGGAGAGTGGACAGCGTCAGGTAACAGCAAAGCAGTAAGACCAAAAGGTGTAAGGACCAAAGCAGTACAGCAAGTCTTCCCTGGATTCTTTTGTAGCCCTCAGGCACCCTGAGGAAGACCCCTGAGGGGATAAAACCAGACAGCATTCTTGCAGATGCTGTAGCATGTAGCACCATACCCACAGCTGGAGACTCAGTGCTGCTAGGAACAGGGCCCAGTGCCTGCAGCTGGATGTCTGTGCACAACCTCTACTGTCCTTTTGATCTCCCCTTCTGAACATTAATGCTTTCCTAACTCCCACACAAACTTTTGTGGTGTCCTGTTATCCTTCAGTTCCCTCTTAAGGAGACAGAGAAAATATGACTGACAGTTTTCTTTTACTACATTTCAGTTGCTATTTCAAAATACTTAGTCATCCAAATTAAATTGGATTGAAAAAAACTGTGGAGTTCTGTGTGTGTGAATAGGCTGAGCAGAACTCTATGGGAATGGCACATTTCTTCCTGAATGTGTCACTTTTTCAGTGATATTCCATTTCCATTCCCACATGATTTTTCTTCCTTCCTCACCTCCCTTCCTCTGTCCCCCTTCCCCCCAAAAAAATCTATCATTTTTTCAGAAAAATTTGGAACGATCTTTTATTTGGGAAATATTTGTCCATCTACAGGGTTTGTGGGTGTTTTATGTAATTTTAGTTGGTTTCCTTTCTTGTGAAATATGTGATGTTAATCCGTTTCTCTGACTTTTTTTTTTTTTTCATAACATTGGGACCATTTTTTAGTCCCATCCAAGCTTTCAGCTGATTTCTTCTCCACTTTCAAACCCCATTTTGGAAATCTTAAGAAGATTTAAGGCTTTGCCTTTTCAGTTGCGTGGTTTTGGCATCCCTGCTACCATCATGATCATTGAAGTAAGATGCATTTCCTTCCTGCCCTTCTTGTCTAAAACAACATAAATATGATATAACGATGAAGAGACTGGCACCACCTCCTCTTTCCTTTTTGGAGAACAGATGACCAAGTGCTTTGGGGAAAGGCATAAATGAACTGCGTCTCTGAAGCTTGCAACATGTTCAAAAGCTCTGGGAAGGGAATCTATTTATTTTTGCTATAGCCATGATCAGGAAAGGCTTAGGTGTTTCAAAAAAATATTGGATTTTTAAAGATTTCAACTTACAATTTTAACAAGTCTCTTTTATCTAAAATTGTGATATCATTCAAAGATGCAGCTTAAAATATAATGTTAATTTTAAAAAAAATTAAATTACAGAAACATTCTTTAACAAACTATTAGTTCCAGAGTGTAGAGAAACTAGGTTATCAAAGAAACTGTCATGGTGATGTAAAATTTATTTATATTTGAACAACCTATTTTGTTTAACTTGAGAGAATAAGCTTTGCTTTCCAGGATGAAATCTTCCCAGAAAGTGAAAACAGAATCAGGCTAAGACAAGCATTTGACACAGATAATAAGAGTATTAATGTTAAACTATGTCAGTTATAACTAACTGAAAATAGGATCTTTTAATGGGAACATCATAAAACTTTAATCAAACACGGTTAAACCATTCTTTTTAAAAAAGGAGTATGAATCCTTTCTGTAAGTATTAAAAGTAGAAGTTTTAAATACAATAAAATATTTTAGAAGAAAAAAATATCTACTCTTTTTTCAATCTAGATTATTCCATTGAAACATTCATGCATTCTTTAGGAGGTCTGCTACTGCCATGGATAATGACAGGGCCCTTGTAACCAGCATATTTTAATTGCCATTTTCTCTTTCATGCACTTTTTTTCAAGTCAAATATTTCATTTTTTTCAGGATTCTAGGAGATGTGTAGTACAAAAAAAATAACATATTCATATTAATTTATGCTCTTATGCTATTATTTCAAGGCAGAACATAAATAAATATAAATATTTTCTCTTTATTATCATTTAAAAAATTTGAATTTGGAAACTTCATATTTCAAATTAATTTCCTGTGTCTAGGAAAAATAGCTGCAGTACATCTCTTGGGGATTGATGCAATCTGTGTCTTATTTCACCTTTGCAAGTCTGAAAATATTTATATGTGTATGTATGTATGTTATATCTCCAGAGCATTATAAGCAAGGATAATTGATAAAGAATTTCTGAAATATACAGGGAAGGTATCCCTGTTACACTGCCACTGTAGACATCTAAGTTTCTTTATAAAGAATTATCTAAGGGATTTTAAAAATATAATTTTTTTCTTGTTGTTAAGGTTAAATTTTTTCAACCTGTTACCAGCAGCAAGACTGTTTACACATCACAACTGTCTATAGGCACATTTAATCACAGATAAAGCCTTTTTGCTTTCTTATTGCACTCCATGTTACTACCCTGGCTGAATCACTGCCACCCACTAGATATAGCCAAAATGTTAGCAACTGTGATGAAGAGAAGGAAAAAGAACTAACTTGCTATACAAAGCTTTATGCTGTGATGTTTTATAAAGCTGACACTGTCAGTCAATGCCCATCAGGATTGCTTGTGCAAAGCCCAGGGCTTACTATTGATTTAATTAACTGGAGTTGAGATAAAGTTCAGTTATGCAGTGCAAGAATTTGCAGGATTTTAACAGGATTTCACAGAATGTATTGTGAGACAGGAAAAACACAGAACTGTATGGATGAGACACAGCCCTGGGACCAGTGACTGACAGACTAACAGAGAAAACTCCAGGTGTATCAAACAACTGAGCAACATGTTCTGTGTTACTGATATCTGAGATACAAAAGTTGTAAAACATATGCAGGGGAGTTGGTTCTGATTTCTCTTTCTATTACCAGGTAGCAACACAGACCAAGAAACTAATCAGATCAGCATTCACTGTGTGATTATCAGAGGAATAATACTTTTTAATATAAGTGAATTTAAAAGAATATAATGCTCATTTTTAAAAGAACACAATGTAATATCACCAGTGACACAAAGACCCATCTGTTAGGCTATATAGGTAACTTTTAAAATCTGATTTTGTCATTTGTTCCCTTGCAGGTTTTTATTACATTTGATTCACAGTGGGAAAATGAATGTACGTGACAAGATTAAAAATAAGTTTGTTTTTAACTACAAGCAATTAACAAGTTCTCTTTTCCACCTTCAGCACGTACCAGTCATTTTATTTGTATATATGTGTTGTATACATGTGGTTATGTGTCTGCACTTTATACATATTACTAAAATAGTAACAGTGTTGCACAATATCTGCTTCTTTTAACTTAAACTTTGTCTCAAAAATCTCTCTTCTGTTTGCAGATTTGTTGAAATAAGTGTCTCTTAAATCATGAAATATGTGGCTCTTGTGGACTAATAACTAGAAATATTAATCAGAAATATTTATGTGAGTTTAGTTCTCCCATTTTACATCATAGCTGCTTTAAAAAGACTTGGTGAATCGATCTTAGATACCAGTGTTTCAAAGTTCTGCTTTGTAGGGAAAAAGCTCCTTTTTCCTTCTAGGAAGCTGGTTGCAGAGTATTCCTTGCTTCAGACCTCTCTTTGCCACGTTATTGTTGACAATATCGTAGGTCTGCCGCCATCCAACAATCAACCCAACCTGCTCTCATCTCTCTATCTGATAGCACTATTCCCATCCTCAGTGACAGCCATCAGCCAACCTTTGTTTTCCATGTATAATTGCAGGGGGCTCAGTGGATCATAAAAAGGCCAAAAGGAAGTTTTACATAAACATAGACATAGACACAGATACAGACACAGACACATACATATAGTTACAGATACAGATGGTATGTATACACACACACACACATATTTCTTTATGTATGTATATGTCTCTATATATGTGTATTTATATATATGTATATAATAAAAGCCTAGATCTATCACATGAAATCAATGCAATATACTAAGCAATGTAAGAATTAGTTAAGAAACTTATTCTGAAAATAGGTCAACTGGAGGAAACCATTTTGGAAGTATAAAAATGCTGTTGTCTTAGAAGATTAAAATATTTCTTTTTTTCCTCAAAATTTTAGGAGTCATTTGTCTTAAAATAGTAAGCTGAAGAAACTCTCTATGTTTTATTCAATAATGTTGGTAAAGAATGGTACATTTTGTTTCACATGAGGCAACTGATTACGTAATTATTCAGATGCTAACAACCTTCATTAATGCATAATAAATTTTATACAGCTGTTATGCAATTTTGTTGTACGTCGATTCAATATGTTTTTAAATATCACAAATGACCTCTTCATTAACTGTCTGTGAGTGTCTGAGACTTAGCTAAAACATCCCAAAATCAGGTGGCTCTGGTATCTGGAAAACATACATGGAACAACACACGAAGCAAACTGTTCTGAGAAGGTCAAGAGTAAGATACTATGATGATAAATAATAAGAATATGGTGATAGGTAATTTGGGGCAGATGCAGCAGAGCCCCTTTCTGATGGTAACAGACAGTTTGCCCAGAAATGTGGCTTGTCTGCCAATTTATTTTGCATTCCTTTAATGGAAAAACTCTTAAATATTACAGGACAAAACCAAAGAAATTTCCAGATAAAGCAATCAAGTAAAACTCCTTGGCATAGAGTGAAGGTTGAACACAGGTAACAACTTTCAGAAGAATGAGCTTTAAAGTCACTGAGGAGGAAATGACATATTTATACAAGTGAAGTAACAAAATTAAGATGACCTTTAAAAACAATAAGAGTTAAGCATTGCATGGCTTAACAATGATCAACCAAATGACCCTGGTTATGACCAGATACACCTTTTTGATAAGGATGTGGTGAAAGAGTAGAAAGAGCACAGGTTCTTTTTCTTACATTCTTTCCTCAAGCATCTGCAGCTGGTCACTGCTGGAGACAGGATACTGCTTTACAAGAACATTTATTCTTCCCCATAAGGATATTCTTGTTTTGTGGCACATTCTTCTTTTTTTGGTTTTTCCCCAGACATTTTAAAGTACAATTTCTTTGAATTAAATAATTTCCCTGAATAAATACGGCCTAGGTAAAGGCTATTCCCTGGTAGTATTTGGGAAGGCTTGCAAATTAAAATAGGTATTTCAGAAAACGATGCTAAGCAAGATTTTACTTTCCTCATTTGCCTGTGGAATATAACAATAGCAGTCAAAAACCTTCTTCTTTCCTGTATATCTAGTGATTTTGTCGGTGTTTAATTTTATATTACACATCTAAACTACTCTATGCTCATGCTTCATAGTTTTACTTGAGGATATGTTTGGCTTCAAAAAGAAATATCTGTATAAATTTTTCATGATTCACTATGTGTTTGAGACCACTTATGCAGAGTTACCAGTGTAAAAGCAGTTTGAATTGCTTTAGTAAGCAATATGCCTTAGCTTTTCACAGGTACTGGCTCTATTGCTTGTTGCTGTTGCTTTCAGTGGCAGCAAACAGTTACCAGTAGATGTTACATTTATTGGACCAACTAGCACTCATTAAAAAGTGTTGACACTTTTAGCAATGCAGTACTTAGAACATGATTCATTTATTTCACATTGCTTAGCAAATCTATTTTTCTTTTTGGTTTTGTTTTCATCTTTGTTCTACATCCATTATCAAGAAAAACCTGTCACATGAGCTTCTCATCTTTGTGGAATGTCAAGATTCTTCACAAACTCAGTAAAAATACAGTAAAATAAAATAAATAAAAAATACCTATCCTTTCTTTTGTTTTTACAGATTTCTGACAATTTTTTTGACGTTGGTTTTTCTATTACACTTGGATATGACACAGACACAAAACTGTTCTCATTCTTCTGTTTTTTCCTTGCTTCCAACCTTGTGCTAGGAGAGAAAGAAAGACTAGTAAAACAAGTATTGAAATTATAAAATGGCCCAAATCAAATTAATATTGTTCTGAGATAATTTTCACATTAGAAAGTTAGTTGAATAACAAAAGTCTGGGAAATAAAATGCGTATTATGTATCCAGAGTACAAAGGGAGAGATGAAAGTCCTTAAAGATAAAATGAGAATGGAAAAGTACATAAATAAGAAATAGTCAAAACACTAGAAAAATTGAATACACACAGGAGAGGTGTAAATATATAAAAGAATGCTACGATGTCAATACACGAAAGGGTACAAAGACATAAAATACCTTATTCAAAATACAGTAAATGAAGAGGTGAGAGCACTGGTGCGCATGCAAGCAGAGATGAAGGAAGCAGAAGAGAATCGAATGGAAAATATCCAGTTGCAAACAGAAAAAAAAAAAAAGAGAGAAAACAAGCATAAATAAAAGTGTAAAAACAGCAATCACCAACCAAAAAATAGTATGACAAGAGTAGTATAGAAAACATAGAGATTATAAAGAATAGAGTAGCAATAGTGTATTTTATGCTGAATTCTATTTACTATAAAAAGTTTGTTACACTCTTACTAGGTTGAGTGAATTTTTCCGTTGCTTCCTTGCTTGCTATTAACTTTTACTGTCCTGTTTTATCTCTCAACAGCTTCTTAAGATGCAATATTGTATGATTACATTCACTATTGGACTCGTAGGTCAAATTTAATCTTATATATTTTCTGCGCAAACCCTGAGAAAACACAGTAAAATTATAGACAGATTTTACATTTTCTTAGTAATTTGTTTTTCCATCAAAGTAAAATGTACAGTCTAAGAAAAAAATTTGTTTCGTACATCCATGACACGTCTACCAATATTAATAAAATAATTTTTAATAGTCTCTGATCTGCTATTAATCTATTTCTGAAGTGCAATACATTAATTACATTATATGTCTATAGGATTAGAAGTTATTCTATAAGCAGTGTAAGCATAATAGTATGTTTTCCATGGTAGTATATTACCTCCAAATATAATATAATTATATAATGTATAATAGTCCCTTTCATACTCTATGCAGTGCTGATCCCTCCTTCTCAACAAGGATGTATTAGAAAGGGAAAAAATTCACAGAAGGGTGTGAAAAATGACCAGTTGTATGGAATGGATTCCTTAAACTGAACTTCAAATTATGGCTGTTCATTCTGGAAAATGGGCAACTGGAGAGACTATGACATACATCTACAAAGTGTAGCATGAAAATGTGGAGAGGAATCAGCTTTCTACTCTTTATTTCTGCAGTGGAACCAGGGATTATCAGTTAAAACAGGCATTTAACTACTACAAGTTTGGTTGGATTTTTTCGTTGCTGTTGTTTAGGGTGTTTATTTGTTGGTTTGTTTGTCTTCCAAAAAATAGGTATTTTTTCTGATAGTGTCAGGATTAGTGAGAGAAGCTGAGGAAAGCTGTGGCTGTTAAAGCTGAGATGGATACAAATGAAGGTTGGACCAGTTCATAAGAGAAATCCTCTGAAAGTTATTGATTGCATAAGCCACCTCATTCTCATGCAATCTGTGAGTACAAATTGCTGAAAATTAAAGGAATATTCAATGGACATATCAGTCTTATTCTTATTTTTCATAGTCATCTGCTTTGGGCAGCTTCTGGGGAAAAAAAGATACTGTTTTAGCTGAACTTTTTAAAATTCCTAATGCAATGCCTTTTATGTTCTTATCATTGCTGAGCTTTGTATACATTGATGATTTGCATCCTCTAAATTCCATCACTCCAGCCTTATCACTCCAGCAATAATTCGGTGTTCCCTCATCCCCATACAGTTTACAACACAACTGTATCACTCCAGCTTCCTCAGGCTAATCTCTACTGCATCTCTTATTTTCTTACTGTCTGCCGTTGCTTTGACTCCTAGCAGCATACACTATAGCCACAGTAATGTTATATATGCTTGTGTAGTACAGCATGTTTGTTTGCCAAAGGACACAATTTTGACAAAGAAAACACTCCAAATGGCCACCATTTAACAAATAAATGATTAGTGCCTGGTTTAATTGTTAGACAAATAATTTGCCCTCTGAATCAGACTATTGAAGGTGAAATGACCGCATATATCCTAAGAGTTTCTATTTTGGTATTTTTAACTGAAATGTATGTCTTTCCATATAAGAGCTATGTGTGAACAAAAACTATTTTACTAAAGAAAAAGCCTCATTGAAAATACATCAACCCGCTCTATTCTAACCAGACAGATGTAGTGCAGGGTTGGCTGCACTGTGACAACAGAGGAGCTGAACATAGTACAAGACAGGATGAAAGCCCCTCAGACTGACAGCCTATGCTTTAGCACATGGTAAAACGTGGTTCAGTACTTGGTTCAATGTTATTGACTGGGTGTTTCAGGAGACAAAAAAACGTATGTGTGTGTATGCTCATCTGTTGTGGTTTAACCCCTGCCAACAACTAAGCGCCACACAGACATTCACTCACTTCCCCCCAGCCCAGAAGGCTGAGGAGAAAAGAACTGGAAGTGGTAAACTTAGAAAACTCAAGAGTTGAGATAAGAACAGTTTAAAAATATTATAATAGTAATAATAGTAATAGTAGTGTAATAATATAATAAGTATAATAATAATTTGTAGTGGAAAGGAAAATAAGAAAGAGAGAGAAATAAAACTCAAAAAAGAGAAGTAATCCAAATGAAAACAACTGCTCACCACCAACTGACTGATGCCCAGCCACCTAATTTTCCCAATCTACAGTGTAAATATTTACATCTGAGCTGGTCACACTAGATATGTGACTGGTCAACATAGAAAAATGGGTACTTCTGGGGTAAAATTCTTAGCATCCTGAAGGAACCTAAAACAATCCAGCCTAATAGTGCACTTAGAGGGGCACTTTTGTTGCCACTGTGCATGGAAGAAATCTATTTTGATTAGCTCAGACAGAGGGATCCATGGTACGAACATTTAAGTTAGGTGATACCAACTCAACTCCTATGAAATGGACCAGAAATATAAGATTCCTGTGTGCTCACTAGCTCAAAATGAGAATAAGATGGATTGGTTAATTCCAATTTCTTTTAGATATCTTCATTCACTGTAAGAGAAGTAGTAGGATTCTGAGCAGTTTTGGAAATTCAGTCTTTCCAGTAATAAATTAGGTTTGTAAACAGTCCTGTTTTCATGATTTATCTTATCTAATGTAAATAGTTTACAGTAATATATGTGAGAACAGCAGGTATGAGTAGGCTGGTGAGAAATTTGGGTCTAGAATGAGGACTGTCTTTTTTAATGAGGGGCAGTTGAGAGCTACCGTATGCTCCTAACTTTCAAATTAGTAGAGCCATCTGTTAAACAAGTTGTTTGGAATTCTTTTTCTTTTCATTTTATTTCCTTTCTTTTATAACTAAATTTAATTATTAAGCAATGATACTAGTACTAAGTTCTTTATCTGGAGTTTTCAAAGTTTTTAAAATTATATTCATCAGGTTTTGACAAAGTTATAGAACTTCTTGAAAAATGTTAAGATCATAAAATGCTGTCCCTAAGAGTTCAGTTCATTAGCTATTATTTGTGGTCTTTCATGTTATACAAACTGTGAAAACCTGCAGATCCCAGCTTTGCTGGAAGCTGCACTATTCATATATTTATGTTTGAAGCCTATAAAAAACCTCAAATACATTTGTTTTCATGGTAAAAAGTGTCAGGTCTAAGAGAGAGGTAAGGAGCATACATGGAGGAAATTCATATTTCCAAAACTCGGGGCTCTATTATTCTTGAAATTCAATTATTTTCTACACAAAATAAGTCTGTGTAAATATTTAAAATAAATAAAATAAATCAAAAACCCAACCAAACAAAAAAACGCAATCAAAATAAAATCCAGCACACAGTAAATAATTTTTATTTTATAAATAGAATTGAGTTATTCCAGAATTTTATGTGTTTTACTTTTGGTAAAACTTCAGAAGTTTGGGTTATTTTAGGAGTGTGTAACTGTTTAGAACTTTTTATCCGTCAGTGGAGGTACAGCTTGTCTTAGACACGTTAAGAATGTCATCCTTTCCATTTTTGCACATTTTTGTTACATATAAGTTGGTCGTAGAAACTTGGTTATAACTATTTCATGCAGCTTCACTTCCCTTCCTTCTTTACTCATCTTTTTCCTAGTGCAAAATATCTGTAAACGTTTTCTTTTTCCCTTTTTTTTTAAATTTTCTTTTAATGTTTCTGTACGCATTCAGTGACTGTTAGGCTACATTTGCATACTATGCCTGAACTGTTACAATTCTCCTCACTTTGCTCATCTTCTACCCTCCTCTGTTTGGTTCTGCCACAGCTAGGCTGTCCTTCTGTCAAAAAATCTGGAGTTCCTCATGCCCTCTGATGAATATGATCAAGTCAGTACCCTAATAGAAAAATATTACCAGTTCGCTGTTGATTGTTTTTTTTCTCCATTGACTGGGTAGTTTCTCTGAAGTTTGAACGAGATGACTGAATTCCATGATAGTACAAATGAAAATCAGAGCTGACTTGAGCAAGATACTGAGAGTTTGCAGCAGGCAAGGAAAAGTAAAGAGAAAATGAAGAATCTCTCTTCATTTCAAAAGTAGGCTCAAAAAAGCAGCTTGATATTGCATCCTTCAGCTGTCCCCAGCACAGCAACTTTTCTCCACTGCATATTCAGTTTAAACAGAAAGTTTGCAACTGCATTTGCTTAAAAGAAATCAATAACCAATTAGTAGCACCAATTATAGGCAAATAATGTAAGAGTATATCTATATATTACTTACTGCTAATTGCAAGATAAACATGGTGAGCTCCAGATTTTCAGTTGCTGAAATTTTCTCTTTGTCATCTCTAGTTAGTGTATGTGGCTACAGTGAATTTGATTCAAAGTTCAGCTTTACCTCTGTGCCTGGTAAAATCGTGGAACAGATACTTCTGGAAGATTTGTCAAGAAATGTGAACAACAGTGACATAATTAGAGGCAGCCAACACGCCTTCACCATGGGGAAATCATGCCTTACTACTCTGGTGGCACTTCTGTGATGGAGTGATTGCTTTGGTGGACAAGAGAAGACTACGGATATCATCTATTTGACTTCTGTAAGGCCTTTGGCAAGGTCCCACACAACATACTTGTTACTAAGCTGGAGAGAGATGGATTTGATGGATGGACTATTCAGTGGATAAGCAATTGGCTGGATGGCTGCATTTGAAGTGCTGCATAGCTCTATGTCCAAATAGAGATCAGCAATGAGTGGTGTCCCTCACTGTTCTGTACTAGAACAGATAATGTTCAATGTATTACTAGTGATATAGTGTGGATGATACCAGACTGAGTGATGCAGTTATGTGTTAGAAGGAAGGGATGCTGTAAGACTCCAGCCCCAGGAGCTGCTGGCTCACGGGTTTGGCTAGGAGTTTTACTTTAATATATAGATATAGGATTCTTTAATACCTCGAGATAGCATCAAGAGAATAAGCCACAAGCTTTTTCCCAAGAGATTTCTTTATTAATTAAGAGGAGCAAATAAGGGAACTTGGCCAAAATTCAAAAGGACACCACACAAGCTAGACAAACATGTTGCACCACAATACTGCCTCAGCATATACGATTAATCCACAACAGTTAGGTCAAAATCCAACCAATCCACAACACTTAAATCAAGATCCAATAAATCTACAACACTTAAGATGCAATAAATCCACAACACCTAAGTCAAGATCCAATCCATCCAGCTCCAAGCCGCCTTAACCACCAGGAAAGCAGCAGAGAAAGAGAAGCAGAGGGAGCAAGAAGAAAGGAGAAAAAGGGGAGAGAAAGCTACCACTGAAACCTTGTAGAAGACCAGCTCTCACAAGTCCAAGTGGCAGGGCCGAGACACGAGGCAAATACATGCCTGTGGTTTAACCTGCTCTGGTCCCTATGGTCAACCTCTCCAGGCAGGTCTCTGACCCACCAGCCACTCTGGGGTTTCAGGCCAGGATGAGGGGCGGTGTCCTCACTATCCCTGCCAATCTGAGCCGGGCTTAGGGGATCCAGGAGGTGTGGTCTGTTATAGTTTTCCCAGGCAGTTTGTGACTGACAACTACTCCAGGGCTTCCCCATGTGGGCTCCAGGGGCCTGCCATGAGGGATATGATGCCACCCTATTTCTGTGAGGTTCAGCTCATCCCTTCCCTCTCCACACACACACACACACACACACACACACACACACACACACACACACACACACTGCCCACAAGGTGGTTCTGACCCAATAATAACTAATCTGGTGTCTACCAGATGCCATCCAGAGAGACCCTGACAAGCTTGAGAAGTGGGCCTTTGTGCACCTTATGAATTTCAGCAAGGCCAAATGCAAGGTCCAGAACCTGGGTTGAGGTAATCTCCAAAATCAGTACTGACTAGAGGATAAATAGATTGAGAGCTGTCCTGTGGATAAGGACTTCATGATACTGAAGAGTGAAATATTAGATATGAGCAGGCAGTGTGTGCTCACAGCCCAGAAAGCCAATTATATCCAGAGCTACACCAAAATAAAGGTGGCCAGCAGGTCAAGGCAGATAGCTCTCACCCTCCACTCCATTCTCATAAGACACTAACTGTAGTACTATGTCCAGCTTAGGGGTCCTCAGAATAAGAAAGACATGGAACTTCTTGAGCAGTTACAGAGGAGGGCCATGAAAATGATCAAAAGAGTGGAGCACTTCTATAAAGAGAAGCTAAGGGAGCTGGGGTTGCTCAGCCAGGAGAAAAGAAGGTTCCAGTGAGAGCTTTTCATGGTCTTTCAATTACTTAAAGAAAGACAGAGAGAGAACATTTACTAGGGCTGTAGTGATAGGACAGAGGGTAATAGTTTTAAACTAAAAGAGGGAAAATTCACATTAGACATGAGGAAGAAATTTTTTACTGTGAAGTTGGTGAGACACTGGAACAGGTTGCCCAAAGATGTTGTGAATATCCCATCACTGGAGGTGTCCGAAGTCAGGTTGAACAGCCTTATATAATGAAAGCTGCCCCTGCCATGGTGAAGGGTTGGAACTAGATGATCTTTAAAAGTTTCTTTCAAGCCAAAACTTTCTATGACTCTATCATTCTCTGATTCTTTGATTTTGTAAGTAAGGAATCTTTGGATGGCAATTCCCACTAATATTTAGATAAATGGTTTAGGACATGAATGACTTTAGACACATTCTTTACTCTGCCAATATCAAATATATAAAAATTCATGTGTTACTATGAATCCATTTTGCTCTTCATATGGATATTAGTATTTTTTCTTTCAGTTTCCTTCTCTATAATATCCAGAGAAAGAAGAAGGCTTTTTTCCCGGTCACCTTACCATAACAGAAATGTTTCTCCGACATTTAAAGAAATTTCTCAAAAGTTTTCAGTCTATGTTATTTAATATTGCAATTAGGAATTCAAGAATATTTATTTGAAAAGTAATAAATATGGTGAAAATCTAACAATTTTCCTGTACTACTCTCTTGTTGCTTAGATTCAAAGTTAAGACTGTTTTTTTAATTTCCTCAAAAGAAGAAGAAAAAAATAAATTAGTTTCTAGGTTGAAGATTCCAGGAGATTTATGGAGTTTTATCTGGCTAGTTGCCATGGAGGTTAATTACTATTGAGATAAGCCCTAAGGATTATAAAGTTTCAATGCTCAGAAAAAGTGCCATTCTTTGTTATATAAGGAGTAAGTTCCCAAACCACTCTGATGTCCTTGTTAGGAAAAGCATAAGGAGCAGGAACAAGCTGGGATGGCTGCAGTCTTTTTATTTCTTTTTCCCTAGTGATGTTTCAGGTGAAATGCCCCTATTACATTCATAATCTTTATACCCTTCCCCTGGGGGATGGGAGGAAATAATGTGGTGCCTCTTCTCTTGGTTATGAAGCCTTTCTTTTGTTACTGTAGTTAAATATTCTCTTTGATTTGTAGCTATATTTAACTCCAGTATTTTCTGAGCCATCAGCAAAAGTATTCAAAATATCAACTAGAAGAAATGATAATATGAACAGTGAAGATGCTTTGATTTCTTTCTGCACTGGGTCACATAATTTAGAAAGAGGTGTTAAAAATGAGGTTATAATTCTTGTTAAAATATAAACATTGAAAACATAAAAAGGTATTCTTCTCTTTGATCTGTATTAGGAAAAAGGGGGTAAATTTTTATCAGCTTCAATGTATTTTATTTTCACTGTGGAGAATTTAACATAGCTGTAAATTTGGTTCAGTTGAATAGCATGTTTTCCAATCAGCCATGGAGTATGTTACGTACTTAAATTTAATAAGCAAAAAGGCAGAAAAGATTTAAGGTTCCTCAGTCTCTCTGCAGGGAAGATGTTGTGCTATCCTTCTAATCCCTGAGGAAAAAATATTTTTTAGATATATTTTTCAGACCCTAACAGTATCCTTAAGCTCTAGGCATTTTTTTAGTTACTATAAGACTGGAATAAAGTAATACAAAACCAAACCCATTGGAAACTTGATTAAAATAAAGCGCACACTAAAGAAATATTATGAAACATATTTAGCTGATAGACCTGTAAGAAATCTGCAGCTATATTTGCATCAACTATTTATCTTTATGTGAAAAAAGTTGAAATGGGTTCATTTATTTTCTAAAGAAAACAAGGATTAAAAGTAGCTTTGACTCCCTTGGTGTTTTATAAATAATTTATATGAAATGAACATTTTTATAACATTTTATTTAACACCAAAAACTTTAACTTAACATTTTGCTTTCTTGGGACCATTGCCTGTTCTGTAGAACTACTACTAATAATTACAGGAAACATATTCTTTTTAATTCTTAATCATTTTACCACTTAGCCAATTAAACACTCTGTCACTTTTAAGAAGACTAATAATATCTGATTTAGAAGTGAGATTCAGTTTGTCTCCCCAGCTTTTCAGACTAATATTTAGACTATGTGATTTGATTGGTTTGGGGGTTGTAAAATGTCACCACACACACACACGCACACACGTAGCAGTTCAGTGCTGTTTGAAATATGACATATTGGCTAACCTCCAGTTCCACTGCAAAATTTCACAGGTAGTCCGTAAGTCTTGTGTAACATCATCCAATCCCATTGGTGTTTGACTGTCTAAGGACTATCAAAGGGCCATAGATACCATGAATTAAGTTCAAGATCTCTGTGCAGAGTAATGGAAATTTAGACATCAACCTCAATGCAGATACCAGCATTTAAACACCTAATTAAGTGATTTTCCTTGCTCATAAGTTGTCAATACTTTAATTTCACACTGAATCCCATTCAGGTCTTAATTCAGTGTATGAAATATGGGCATCTGGTACAGTCTGAGAAACTCAAGCATACCTGAGATATCCCCAGAAGACTGGTAGAAATGGCACAGAGGACTTGGCCAGAACAGATATACTGGAGCAGTTTAAATATCATTATTAGTAGATTCTTTATTGATATAAACAAAAATATTTAGTTTGGTTTGTGTAACAAAGTCATTAACTTAGGCTAACAAATATAGCACATTACATTGCAGCAGACTTGCACCACCCAGAAGCATCAGCCAGACACTTTGCATCCCAGGCAGAAGAGAGTGGCCCATATGTAGGCAATTGGATTAAGCCCAGGGTGTTGACAATGTTTATGTTTAAGCTCATCATCCTAAATTCCATTTATAGCTAATGGAAAAAGAGTGTCACTCGGGGCATAACTGATCTGACCTAATTTAGATGTGCTCATTAAAGGTCATACACAAGGGGCCCCTGTGAGTCAATGAGGGACTGAAAATCGCAATAGAATAACTGTGAAAGCATTTTAAAGGAATTTTTGCAACTGCCTGTGCACTGATTCCTCACATTGAAAGTGATGACCATATTAGTTAACTTAAGCTGGGTAAAGTTAGTAGAGAGACATGAGTTATGATAAGCTCTAGAAGAAGCAGCTGTTGAGTGTGCGTGCACAGCAAGGTCTGACTGCTACTATTTAGGAAAAAAAATGGAATAGGTTGCCCTGTAGGACTCCTGTTGTCTGAGGATAGGTTGAGCAGACTCACTAAAAAGAGATCTGGCAGCAATCCCTTTTTTTCTGTCTGTGACATGAAGTCTTTACCACAAACAGTATGACAGAAAGAATATTGAAGTTGATATATTCAGGGCAGTAAAGATTAGAGTAAGAAAGATTTCCATTAAGAAGGAAATAGCTACAACTGTGAGGTTAAATATGACTGATGTAACAGAAGCTAGAGACTTGGGAGAAGAATAGCCATTGAAATATGTGAGGAAAGCCAGATATGTTTGGCAACTGATATTGAAAATCTAGGCAGGCAATACTTCATTTGGCAGATTTGAGTATGTTTCATGTTTAATTCTTCTGATGTTCCCCACTGGTTTTGTTAGTCTGAGTTGGAAAAACCTAACAGTGAGGTATGATAAAGGAAGTCAGGCAGAGGTCAAACTCTGAATCTGCAGACATTAAGGACACATTGAGGGCTACTAATTCTCAAGAATTCATGTCTAACCTCTGTACAATTACTGAAAGCAAAGCAGATGAGTCTTGGTAGAGGACTTGTAAACCACTGCTTCTCTGTCATGAAAGAGCTTTTGACAAAACTAATGAATTAAAGCAGTTGGCCTGTGTGAACTTAAGTCTAGTTGTTGTTTCAGGGCAAAAGTTCTGTAAATGCTTGTTTATACAAACACACACACACACAGGTGTATATATATGTATAAAAGAAAGCTATGAATAATAAAAACAAATTCTGATGAAAAAGAGTTTGAGGTATATAAAAAGAAACTTTTTAAGGTTCAAAACAAGGAGTGTATAAATTATGCTGTTGAAATCTGAATAGAATATTCCAT
The DNA here is from genome assembly GCF_001604755.1 of Lepidothrix coronata. Classification (NCBI taxonomy): domain Eukaryota; kingdom Metazoa; phylum Chordata; class Aves; order Passeriformes; family Pipridae; genus Lepidothrix; species Lepidothrix coronata. The sequence goes on from NW_016690230.1 coordinate 5,166,646, forward strand.
TAGGAAACTATCTGTTTGGATATTGAATGTGTTTTCAAAAAATTTTGTGTTACCTAGTCATAAGCAACTTTATAAACTCTGTGATTATAACCACAATTCTTAATTTTATAATGAGACCTAAGGAATACAGAATAACAGAATCATAGAATATTCTGCATTAGAGGGGACCTACAAGCATCATCGAGTCCCTTTCTACAAAATTAACTGCTGCTTTTTAAAGAACTGCTCCAGGGGCAAAGATAAGATAAGGACAGTATGACCTTTTATGAGGCCTAGCTAGACAGTTTTTATGATGTTTGCTATAGAGACAGTACAGGTAAACTATTGAAACAGTAGCTTCCAGTTAACTCCTAGTCAAAGTCTGAAGAAGTGCCACATCTATCAGGTTATGGTGGCATGCATAGATTATAAGCCTGAAGGTAGCAAACTGAAAGAGTGGGTCAGATCTCAAAGTATGGAAAGCTGTCTCTGTTTAAGTATAACTGCTTTTTACTATCAAAAATCAACAAACTTTAGTCCAAAAAGTTGATACTTACTAGTGTACACAATCGTCTTAAAAATTATATTATATTTATTACTAAGCCTTCTTTACTCAATAAAATACATCTACAGCAATTTTAATTCTGTTGCCTCCTGGTAAAGGAAGGTGATTCTTCCTTTCTACTCAGCACTGCTAAGACACATCTGGAGTGCTCATTTCCCCAGTATAAGAGACAAGATGCTTGAAGAAGTTCAGTGAAGGGCCATAAAGATGTTTAAGAGACTAGAGCTTCGCTCACATGAGAGATTGAAAGAGCTGGAACTCTTTACTCTGGAGAAAAGAAGCTTCAAGGGGATCTCATCAATGTGTATAAAAAAATGATGGTTTAAGGGAGACCGGGGAGTCAGTGACGCCATTGACAGAAAAGAGGGTGATGGACAGAAATTAAAAAAAAACATTGAATTCCATCTGAACAAAAACAACCCAGAATTTTACTCTGGGGATGGTCCACTGGTGGAGCAGTTTGCTCAGAGGGCTTATGGAATGTCCATCCTTGCAGATATTCAAAACCCAGCTGAACACATTCCTGAACATTCTGACCCTGTTTCAGCAGGTCAGTTGGACTAGATGATTCCTTCCAACATCAGCCATTCTGTGATTTCTGTCAAGTTTTAAAAAATTATATCAATAATGAATTTTTATTTCAATGTTTATAATAATTTCCAACTCAAACCATTCTATGATAATATGATTCTATGATATGCAAATTATGTAATGAGTACTGTTTGAGTATACCTACTGGGCAGCTTTGTGCTCAGTCACTGCAGACTTAATCCATGACTGGAAACTAAATTTGTTGTGCTGAATATACTACAGAAGTCAAACATCTTTCCATATTCAGCCAGAAGGAATTCTCTTTCTGGCTAACAGGAGAACACCTAGACAAACAAAATGAACATCCTGATATCACCTTGTCAGTTCCTGCTCTAAGCTTGAGAGCATCATCATCTATCCACTGCTACCTAAGTGGATTTTGTGCTTTATTAAAAGGTAATATTAGTTGTAAATACTCAGAATTATCAATTGTCAGAGTTAATGGCACTATTCTTTGTGGTTTTTTAGTGGTAAGGTTTTGATTTGTTTTTGCTGGGAGCAAGTGATTTTTAATCACTGTAGAAATATGAAATGCTTGCTCTTGTATCCTTCTAAAAATTTCACTTGAAAATGTAGATTTTCTAAGAGTTTTAGGGAGAGAAAGACAAACTTTCCTTGCATATATTTTGAATAGTTATGTACTGTTGTATACTGAAAAGTATATAAGTTAAAAAATTTCTCCCATAAGCCCTCTCAGGACACATCATCACTGGTCAGTCCCAGGGAAGGAGAAAAAATAATACTAATAGCTGTAATATCTGAGAGAAATGAATTCTCTTTCTGCTAAATAAGACAGATCATGTCTGACAGGTCTATGGACTTTCAAGTTCTAAGCAGTCCATTTTCAAGCTTTTAGCATTTAGGTAAAAAGAAGCACTGCACCTCCTCTTCCTGCCTTTTCTGTCTCCATCCATTTTAACAAGCAGTGGAAGTCGAACAGCATGTAAAAAAAATTACCAGGATGTAAAAAAAGCCTCTGAACAGAGTTCTTCATGATTCAAAATTCCAGTTTCAGTTAGTATTGAACAACAAAATTTTCCAAACCTCTTGATACCACTTGACTTGTCCTCAAATTGCTCCTGAGATGGCTAGTTCAGTGTTCATTTTACTAGTTCTAGTGGGTCCAGGTCTATCATAGAGTAGTTTATTATTCTGTAGGTAGTTTTAAAATAAATAGCTGCTCATTATGAATCTCAAAAAAGAAAAGTACTAAAAATAAAATCCTAGAACTTACCAAACTTAATTAATATGTGAAGGAGTAAAGCTGTCATCTCTTTCTCTCAAAATATACCAAAAATTTGGGATCTGACAATGTTAACAGGCAGGTTGAGTCATAGTACCCAGAGATATTAACTTTCAACACTATTGAAGAGTATTGTATCTTCAAATGGAGATAACTATGGAAAACATAAGGAAGTTATTCATAAGGACTTCTTACTGTCTTTACTCTTGCGTACAGAGTTCATTTCAACTATAAAATAGGTTTTTGTGTCTGAGCCAATCACCCCAACATCCTCTCATAGGTAAGGGAGAGAATTAGTCACTTGTAGGAAAAGACAGTCATAATATATTTCAAAAGTCTTCTGTAGAATGAACCACATCTTTATGTCTATTGCTTTTCACTAGTTATGAAGAACAACCAACTGCCAGATCCAATAAGGACTTTTATATTTAGTTAGATAAATCTCACTTTCCATAACTTCTGCTGATGCTTGCCCAAACAAAGCATTCCTTCATTTGCCATTGCTCCTAGAGTAGCCTGGAGTGTTGAATAGATGCAGTTGTGATCAGCAATTGAATCTGTACATTTTTCTGTACATATAGTTACATATGTGGTATGTATGTGGGCATCTGTGTGCACGCAAGTGTGTAAGATTTATTGCCAATGATAATATATCTTTACTTCATTCTGTAGATAAAAGGATGAAGAAATTAAAATTGTTCATTCCGGGTAGTCCAAATTTGTCCAGGAGCTAGACAAAGGTTGGGGGTTTTTGGTCAAAGTATGGAAGAGTAGACTTAGATCCCTGTTCTTTATGATTGAGGGAACTTCATATCCCAGAAACATCTATTATGAATGTTTTCATCCTGCTAAATGAAACAGGGCCGAAGAGCAAGCACCCTGTTGTACTGAGTGCTCACTATCTGATTTCTTTTGCAACAATAGCAGCTAGTTCAATCTGAGGCAAGTCTAATATAGAGGAAATTAATCACAAGCTAATCATAACCTAGTCAATGCCATATCACCTTAGAACCATCAATTAGTCTCCAGGCCCTTGCTATTATTAAAATTACTGCAGACATGACTACTGATGAATGCTTGTGTGTGTGTGTTTGGCTTTGTTTGTGGGCATTTTTTTGTCTACTTGGTTAATTAATATATATTTATTCTGGAAAAAGATAAGATTTGGTCAAAAATAAAGATAGGTTATGGTCAGGAATGTCAACATAGTAGTGATTCTGTGTAGTCCATACTAGAATTTAAGCCACTCTAGAAGCAGACATAACTTTTGAGGAGATAAATAAGGAGCACTCAAGGAAGTAAGCCTTTCCCCTGGATTATTTTTGGTATGCATACTTGCTTCTTCAAGCTAGAGCTATTAGGGAAAACAGACTTATTACTAAAGCAGTAAAAGCCTACAGAGCTGCAGAAGAGTCTGAATGACAGAAATGATAAACCACTAGAAAAAAAATGAAGGGGAAAAAGCTTCAAAAGTCATAAATAAAGAACATTTCAAAAATAAAAGAGCACATTAAGGAAGCAATGAATAAAATAAAAAGCCCAGTTTTGATTATATTCAAAGAAAATGAATATGCTGCATCCAGAAAGTCTACAACACGGCACATATGAATGCAGCAACTCCTTTAATGTTTTAATAGAGCTCTGTCCAGTTTACTTCAGAAAATTAAAAATTACTAAAAAAATTGAAAACGTGTTGAAAGTGCATTACCATAAACACAGTAAAAGATCTTTGTTGCACAAAGGGGAAGAAAATAGTAAAACTGGAGTATCAACAATCAGATTGTTACAATAACTACATTTATTTTGTTGTGTGATTTTTTTCAACATGTTTAGTAATGACCTTTCACTGAGTGTTGGTTTTTTAAGATGGACCACCAGTAATGTATAATCAAAAGTATAATTCAGGAGTCAGGTGTATTATCTCATATAACTGCAATGGCAGTTGGCTTCTATATTGTATTAGCACCATTATATTAGTGTTAAGCATTTGATTACTGGGGTAATTAAGAAAACTTTTAAGACATTTTCTACTCTCAGCCATTTTACAAGAGCAATAAAACTACCCCATCAATTCAGTCTTCAGGAAAAATTGGTCCTCTGTGGGAGAACATCTCTCACGATGGCAATCAAAGCACCTACTATAGTAAGATGTATTTGCTTACTTGTGCTTCACAGTGCAACTTTGTGCTTGAGATTTATGGGAAGAATAAAAATGAAATGCAGCATGTTTGTGAGCAGTGTACAGATCCGCATGCATTATCTAAATTAGCAGATCTAAAATATTCTTGTTCATTCTGTATGTCCTTCCTGTTATTTACAGGATTTATTTTGGGAAGATAAGTTTGTCTAGCAACTTCATCTTAGAGAACTTTAAAGTATTTGAAGCACTTTAAGGAATTGCATACATCAGTGACTGAGAATTTGTTTCGTCATCCTCAGAACTTTAGAAATAGTGCAAAGAAGTGAAGTGTATATGGCATAAAATAGAACTAAATTAAGACAGAATGTCCCTCTTGCTACAGAAAATACTCTGTAGCTCACCAAAACCCTATTCTGCAAGAACTTTCTTCTAGATTGCTTCAATTCAGGGACATTTTCTATTTTTCAGCTTAGAGATTCAATACTGCAAACAAAAGATATAGAGGCTTTTGAAGACAATTAGGTTTTTAGGTTTGCTTTTACACTACCTCAATGCTAGTCCAAAACAGCATATTTGTATTTTTTGCATAACTGGAAAAACAAGGAGCAAAGTAACCCTAGTCATCAATCCATTTTCCTGAGTGCTTTTTGTTTGAAGGGGCTGAGCATGACAGTCTGAACTCAGCCGTTTTGCCACCATCAGTCTAACATCATAGCTTTCAACATACTGTACCATTTTTAAAATGTGTTAGACTAAAAAAGGACATCAGCATCTGAGGTGTTTTCAGAAAACATTACTTTATAAAAATAGTATTGGTTTACTGCTCATATGCTCCTCATTTTTATTCAAGAATATTGTTTCTAATAAACAAATAAAAGATCACATGGCTAGTGGCTTGTTAACCTTTCGATCCTTTTCATCACTATTTTCACAAATCACCAAAAGAACTATTTATTATGCTGAAGTCTCTTCTATAAGTAATGTAGAAATAAGAGAAAACTATGAATTCCTCATGTATTTATGTTTTACAGACCCGAAGGAAAACAAAGGGATTCAGGTGTTATTTTGTCTCTTTTAGTCTCTCTGATGCAGGCTTGGGTATTTGCCATCTTTGGTGCTCTCAGTTTGGATTTATTTATTTGTTATAATAAATTTGCCTTCCTGGCTTAATACAAATATTCTTCATAAAGTTGACATGACACAGAAACCATTAACTGATGATAAAATTCCAGTTTCATGAATTTCGTGCAGTTTCAGTAATTCTAGTAACTATTTTGATTGTAGTAATTCACATTTTTAGGTACTAAAATCAATGAATCCTTTCCTGAATATCTGAAAAATGCCAAAAAATATTTGTGTTTTCTCTGGCTCCATTCAGTGGAAAAGGCTTTTGTGAGTTACTTTAATTAACTTGCCAATGATATAGAAAAATATTTTTACTGCTTAATAAATAAGAAATTATTTCAAATAATTGGCTTTCACACATGTAAAGGTTTTGTGTGTACATGTACTGTAAGCTTTTTTTTAGTCAAACTTAATTAAAATAAATCCAGTAGTTGATTGACAAAGTTTGACAGTTCAAAGCTGCTAGAGAAATTTTACTGAAATTCCAGCCCTAATACATATAACGAAGAAAAAATAAAAAATAGATATTATGATTACAGTTATCTTTATTCTTTTTATATGACAAAGTGCTTTGTGATATACATTAAACTAGAAGCATGGTAAAATATTTTAGTAAAGAAGAATTTTTTCTAAGCAATATATATTTGGAGGGGTTTTTTTCTTCTTCTAGTACATATTTAAAAAAAATAAAAAGCAACAAAGAAAACAGTATTACTGCTTTTACAACTGATTTATGTTATCCAAGTATTCAAAAGAGTGTAATTGTTTCTACAACTGATTTGCTAAAAATCATTTTACAAAGAGTAGGCTATTTGACTGCAGAAAACTCTAGAAGATTTAAATGATCTGGTCAATTGTTGTTTGAAGGGAAAATTAAAAAAATATTTTGGAGCTAATTTAAGATTCTAAGTCAGCAAAAGGTCTGGATGAGTCAGACAGTAAAGTATAGGCAATTTAGAGGATTAATAAAGCAGCTTTATAAAAAAAAAAAAGAGCTGGTACTTGTCATGGTCGTGGTACAGGAGAGCCATTCTCTGTGACTGTGGAACTTGTTGATGGCGGAAGTATCAAACTTTTAACAGAACTTTCATTCAGAAAGGTTTTCAGTTAGACTGTGAAATTTCTGGTCAAATGGAGAGCAAGGCTACAAATAACCCAGGGCTACAAAAAATCCCAGGGCTACAAATAACCTTGCAAACAACAGTGTAAATTGGGGAGAAAACACCAGGCCTGAATCATGTCCTTGGGCTCTCTGAAACAGATGAGAGATTTCAATCTCAGTTTCTTATATTCCAGATGAATAACCTCATCAAAGACTGTGTAATGAGCCCTTAAGATGTCATTCTAAATTTTCCAGATTTCAGGATTTTATTTATTTATTATTTATTTGTTTATTTTCCTGAGGTAGATCTGCATTTCTGATTCTGGAAACTATATTTTGCCTCTTTGTTGTTTTTTGGTTCTGTTTTGTTATACGTTTTTTTTCTTTTCCCACTTTCCTGTGATCATTTTCCAAATACATTTTTATTTTGTTTTATTTCATCAAGGAAGGGGACAATGTATGAAATTTTTGAAAACAGACCTTATTTTCAACTATACTTCCTTGTCTACTTTTTCATAGTCAACTGGTGTATCCCATGTTCTGGACTCCAGCTAATTTAAATCCAAAACAACTATGCAATTAGATTTCTAGCTAGGTGAGTGTCCCAATTATATTGATATCACTCCCATCTTTATTTCAAAAGACCAATTCATGAATCTACAGAACTATATCCAAAGAACAGGAATAGGCTTCCAGTCTGTGTGTAAAATTACAAGATTTCAATCTGTTGTTAGATATTTCATTAAAGTAGAATCAGTCTGATTTTGTGAAAATTAGATCCCATTAAACTCTTTCTAAAAGTGTTCAACAGTTGTGGAGCTACCTAAAATTGGCTTGAAAATTTAATTGGAAACAGCCACATTTGAATTAAAGCAGTGAAGGGACTAACTGGGAATCATTTGAAACTGACTTCTGCATTTTCTCTCTCTCTCTCTCTCTCTCTCTGGATCTAAATATTGCAGGAAAAGGTACAGAATCAGCATGTTCTCCTTGTGTTTTCTGTCATATTTATGATATTGTTATTTAGAGTTTATCTAAAAGCGGGCCAATTCCATGTAATTGACCCTATCACTCTTCTCATTCTCCTTCTCTTCCCCCATTTTTAGTACACTTTCTGATATGTTTCTCCTTCCTCAAGCATCCTTAGAGCACTACATTTTTCCTTCACTTAGTGTGTTTTATTCTTCTTCTATCTTATATTTAATCTATCTTTCTCCATTTCATGTGACTAATATGGCTTTCTGTCTTTGCTTCCATTCCCTGGTGCCCTATCAGCATTTCTTCTGTACCAGCCTTTCCAATTTAGTTTTCATTTCCTCCTTGAGATAAATCTAGTACTACCAAAGATTTCTCTCTAACACCATGTAAGTACTGCATTAAAACTCTATTACTGGTAATTGAGCTAATGTAAAAGTGCAGATTACCTATAATTTATGACAAAGTGACTCTTGTGTCTTAGGCATTGTAATGAATCACATCTATGAATCACATTAATGAAATTTAAATGTATTGGACGCTTACCAAACATCCCAAAGTGATGTTGGGAACACTTGAGAGAATATTCTTAAAAGTCTTGCAAGTGAAATCTAAACAGTCCAAATCCAGAGTCTTTCAGGACAGTGGAGTTATCCTGGGAGCTGATACTCAAGCCCTCTTCTTGACCATGGAGAGGGTCAAGCCTGTACATTATATTTGTTTTATTTCTTGCATCAGCTTCCATATCTTCTGGTTTTTGCAACAGACAAATGAAAGTTCAGTACAAGCTCATGTATTATGAATGGGATCAGACAATAGTTATTTTGCTTACATTGATATTTAGTTATTGTATTCAGTCTTGTACAATTCGGTCATTGATATTTGCCTGATTGCTTCAGTTACATATATCAGGAGTAGATTTGGTCCAGTATTTTGAATGTAAGACATTTTCACACTTTAGACATGTCAATTATCCTGTGCAGTCCTGAGTGTCTAAATTCTGATGACTTTAGCAGCCTCATGAAACTAACAAAACTCAGACTTTTAATCATTTCAAATTGATCAACAAAAGAACCTTCCCTGCCATTCCATCATGAGTGTTTCATTTGCAAGAAGCGTACTGAGGGAATGGTCACCTACAAATCAATGTTTAACTGCCGAAGCTAGCTTGCTGCTTTTTATGCCAAGTAAGACAGTGGGTATTTTATATCAGTGCTGGCTCAATAATTTTACTCATCTACATTTTAAAATACTCAGTTGTAAATCTAAGCATATGGACTGTGTAACCATGGAAGTAAAATTAGTTCACCAATGCAGTTCTCCCATTTCATGTCCTTTTTCTCCTGGATTTTAAGATCTTGTTAAATGAAACCAGGCTATAAATTATTATTAGAATTAATAGAGTTCTGCTACTAAGGAATTAAAATAATATAGATATGCCTCTTTGTATATCTATATACACATTTGGTTTGATCTGCACTTAAAAATTTCTCCCCCTCCTCTTCCTATTCGTAGTACTTATCTTTGTATGTCACCCCTCCTACCTGGGGTGTTTGTGAGGCAGTTGATGGGAGAGATGTCCAAAAATTTTTTTTCCTGGAGGAGATGGCAACTTGAAAATCTATTTTTCTAAAAGTTTTATGTTTTCATAACTATTACACTCAATAAGTATGCATTACATGCTATTAGCCTTAGCAAGGTATTTTAATCTAACAGTTCTGCACCATGTTCACATTAATATGCAAATAGAAGGAGAATACAAAATTAAATGGAAATGAAAGTTGAAAATTAATTGACATTTTTGTCACAAAAGCTTGGAGAAACAGTACTTATGGTTTAATGGCAAAAAGCTAATGTGTCATCCTAGGGAGAGCTATATCAATCTAAAACTAAGATGATTTTACTGAGGAAAAGTGCAAAGTGCTGTTTGTGTATGCAGGTTGCCAGTTCCCCCTATGCAGGTGGTCCCATCACCATAAACCTGGACTAAATTGCTGCCATCCATTAAACACAGTGGCTGTCTGGATAACTGCCTAGCGCAGACTTACACAGGCCATCTATTTCTGTCAGAAATATGATATGTCACTGACAAAAGCTTAATTACTCCATTAATTAATAGGACAATTTTCAAAATGTCTTGCAATGCAGCTTGACACTCATTAGTGCCATTTATGAATAATTTCTCCCAGGGTATAATACACTATAAAGCGTAATTTGAAAGGGAATAATACATGTTTAAACCCTATGTATCTGTGAAACCAAAATACATTCTTTGCTGAATTAGCTTTATGAAAAGTTCAGACCTATCTGCTGAATGCTTGGAAAGATATTTCTCTTTATCAAAACACTTCTGTCACAGACCAGTAAGCTTATTCTGAATTGGACTCATTTGAGTCCAGGCAGCACTTCCCTACATGAAATCTTGATCCCACTCTAGTTGGACTCTTACTGCTAATGAAAACATTAAAAAAAAAATAAATGGAAAACCCTTTTAAACTCAATACGAAAGAGTTGCACTGTCGCAGAATAGGCACTAGAAGGTACTCCACCTCATCAAAATGAAATAGTGAAACTTCCTGGTTCTGAAAACAGGAAAGCAATTATCTTTAAAAGTGTTTCTCCTCCCCCAACTAGCTAATTCACATATAAAACAAAGGAATTGTGCTCATACTTTCTCTGCATATTTCTCTCATTTTGGCTTATTTTTCTCTGGTACATTTACTCCCCTGCAAGATCAGTCCTGGTCTTATAGAAGATATGTGATGGAATAATTTTTGTCAGTTCTTTTGTCCTCTAATTTTTCCAGTCCTATAAAGAGATATAGACATCCAGGGACATAGGGATGTATTAGTACAGTAGCAGTACAAACCTTTCGGTGCCCCTGCCCGTCATGCAGAACTCAATAGCTCAATAGCACTTAAGGTGTTTAAGAAAAGTAAACTACTAAGGAAGTTCTTGAAAAACACTTTCTTGGTGTAAATGGTGGTATAGTAAGGTAAACTGCCTTACAAGAGTGTTAGTGGAAACTCTAAAGTTAGGATTTTAGGAAGGGATCTTTTGGGTTTCTAATCTAGGATTGCATCACCTAGGATTTTTGTTTAGTATCCATAAATTTCACTGTCCAAACAGCATTTCCTAAAGAAGCTCAGAATTTGCTGAGTGTTCTTGCTTAGAAATTTGTCTTAGGGCACTTCCTAATGTATGGCAGGAGGTAGTGTGCCCTGGGAAGGTGAAAACCTTTACCACTGCCTCTGCCTGCCCTGTTCACCTGCACAGTTTGCTTGTTAGTCAACTGAGGAGGCTGAGCTGACAGTGTGCTGCTGCAGGATCTGACTCTAGAACAGCAGGGATGGGGGACACAGTAACCTTTTCAGCCATCCCAGTCCTAGCCTTCTTGTCAATCAAAGCCCTAAGAATACACTGAAAAAACAGATTTTCTGAGGGTGGGCACTCAGCAGCTTCTAAAAATCCAACTATTTGAAAAAGTCTTATTTAGACACCCATCAGTTAGAGTCCTTAAATTTAGTGCACAGCTCTTAATCGGCAAAATCTTAATACAGTTCTGCAGCTTGGGCAGCTAAAGCTGTTTGACATTGAAAAGTGCTTTTTTACCCACCAAATCCTGTTAATCATAGTATGAGTATGGTTAGAGTCTGTGGCTCAACTCAGAAATGTATGCTCAGCATTCAGTATGTGAATAGTCAATTAACAATAGAATTAGAAATACATGCCCTCCCCCAGGAAAAAAAAAAAAAAAGAACAATAAACCCCAACAAACCCCTTTGATTTTATTTTGATTTGGCAGTATGAATCCCATGGTATCAGTTGCTCCAGAACTGATGTACGCAAGACTATATTAACCATTCCTCGGTGACCCAATATTGCCAGGTATGTTTTGTGCAAAAGAGAGAGAAGAGAGGTATGTTAAGTGGTGCTTTGATATGTCTTATGCACACTCCTAATCAAAGCATAGAGAGTATTAATGTAGTCTCTTTAAAAAAAAGAAAGGAAAAAATCTTGCTGAGTGGTTCACTAATGTTAATGAATGACTTCCATTTTCCTTCTCTCAGTATTCAGTACTCTTTCTTTCTTAGTTTCCCTTCAAAGCCAATAAGCCATAGAAAGACTGAGAGTTACAGCTCTGTTTGTGTTTAGCTATTGCAGGTGAGAGGAAAGTGCTCCAAAACCAGTGCCTCAGGCATTTTGGTTATTTTGCTGCACTGAGCCTAATCCTACTCTTAAAATCTTTTGGTGCAGTAAAGTTAGTTCTCCTCCTTGATGCCAGTAAGTACTACTACCTCAAAATATTATAAAAGTAACTGGATAGTCTTTCCCATCTGCAATATGAATACTTTCTCCCCTCCCTATAATCAGTGACTGGTGGACTGCTTTTATTTAAAAAGTCCTCATATTTGATTTTGAAGATATAATCCTCCCAATCTACACACTTCAGCAACCAACCACAAAATCTCAAAAACATAGGTGTCTTCCTTTCCAGCTGAGTGTCATAACCCCATACAATATAGTACTGTCTTTATGATGTGATGATTCCTGCATTCCTGGGTTTCATGCTGCTCCAGCTCCATTTAAAAGAGCGAAGAGGGTTCTCAGCCAGAATATACCATAACGAGGTGTTATAATTGAGACTACCTGCAGTTACAGTTTACCTTTTATTAATCTGTGTTACAAGAAATGAACTCATCTCTTACTGTCCAAACCATTTTACCTCCTTTTATTCTTATCACTGCTGTGAGCAATGTTTCAGGGTTCTTTCCTCAAACAAGGAAACTTTGAGTGTTAACTGTCATCTGGACAGGACTAAAATCCTGATCTGATTTCCTACGCTTAAGGTTGCTATCATCATCTCCTTCTGACAGTTATGGGAGATTAAGCAGCTGCTTATATTATCCTGAATTGCCTTCATATTTCCCAGAATATATCTCTGCATATGTGGGAAAATAACTGTAGATATTCAAAGACATCTGTGTGCCTATGGAGTTAGGTGATTCCAAAAAACAAGATTACTATTTGGGAGTTAAGGATTATTTAGTTTCTTAAGCTCTTACTTTGTTATCCATATTGATGGTTTTTTTCCGTAAAATGTGGACAAAATCACTACCATTTACATGATGATACTAAAAGGACAAAGAAGAGCCTACTCACATACTATCACCTTCATGAAATAGAATATCTTCAAATGCTTCAGTCTTAGGTAAAATTATTGCAATAAACTTTTCTGGATCTTTTGTTTGTGCAACTACCTGGTCTATATTATAAAGCAAAGATTTCTGAGAGTGAGTTAGAAAAAGTGGATGATTTCTAAACAGAAAAGTAGAATAATATTTTTAAACCTTTGCAATGAATTATGATACACATTCTCAGCTGAAGCTTTTTAAATTCAAGCTTGTTGATGCATTCCTCCCATTCAGTATCATTACTGTTACTCACATAGTTACTATTCATAAGACTAAAATATTTTACTGTTTGATTTGTTTTGTTGGATTCTGTTTGCTTATGGCCTGCTGTTCTAAACCAACTTTTGCTGCCATAGCAATCATTCCCATTTTTTTTTCGTATTTGCCAGTGCAGACTGCATAGCATTTGACTTAATATTCATCAATTGTTCCTGTTTTATAAACATTAAGCCAGTGTTACCTTACTAAGTGAAAATTGTTAATGCATGGCCTTTCCATTCACATAGGACTAAATCATATTCAGGTACCAAAACATAAGTTCACCGAAGATGTAATTGCATTTATTTTGTTCTGCTAGTTAGTTCCATTAATGTGGCAGGCTTAAGAGACTTTCAGCTTTTGAAATCTTCTTCAGAATTGTTCCAAAGTTATTACATTCTTCGTATATTAGATATCTCCAGTATTCCAACAAACAGCTATGGTGCATGTTTTCTTTTCAAGATAGGCTGCATGAATTTTTAACAGGTAACAATATTCCCATAATACTTTTTGAGGAATGTGTTCCTCCGTGTGTGTTGTTCACTGAACTGGTATGCAATGTGGCTTTACAATATTCTGAAAGTATCTTTAGCACTTAGAACCTCATGTCTGATGGCAGGTGACTGTATCACTGAAACCCCTATCAGGACTCTGGAAATACGCCTGTGTAGACCCCACAAATTCATTTCACATATGTTTTTCATGGAATAACAAAACCTTATTTTGCTGGTACATCTTGAGCTACATTTGATCTGTTGTCAATCTGAGCCAATGATAGCACCACACAAAACAGGTTGTGGAACCACAGCTTCTCATTATAGGCATACTGATTCTCCTGTTCTTATTTCTTATCACCTTCTACAATGAATATTTTTTAAACTACTATATTCTTACAATTTTTTCAGGGTAATTTTGACAAAAATGCCTTTCTTTTCATGCCAGCTTTTTTATATGCTTCACGTTTTGTCATCAACCACTTAGCATGTTAATTTTTCACAGTTTAAGATTATGCTATAGATAGAATATGCTTTTAAAACCTTACTAATTGTTGCTTAAAAAGTTGCTGTTTTTCAATGCCCATATTCATGTCACCAGCTGTGTCAGCCTTATTCACCATAAGCGTCATAGAATCACAGACTCATTTGGGCTGGAAAAGACCAGTAAAACCAGTACAAAAAATCAGTACAACCATTAATGCAACACTGCCAGGTCCACCGCTAAACCATGCCCCTAAGCACCACATCCACACATCTTTTAAAAAACTCCAGGGATGGTGGCTCAACCACTTCCCCAGGCAGACTGTTCCAATTCTTGATAATCCTTTTAGTGAGGAAATTTTTTCTCATTGGTAATCTAAACCTCTCCTGGTACAACTTGAAGCCATTTCCTCTTGTCCTCTTGCAAATTATTTCAGAGAAGAGACCAACCCCCACCTTGCTACATCCTCCTTTCAGGTAGCTTTAGGGAGCAATAACATCTCCCCTGAGCCTCCTTTTCTCTGCACTGAACAATCCCAGTTCCCTCAACTGCTTCTCATAGGACTTGTTTTCTAAACATTTCACTCATTATAAGTAAAAATCTTTCAGGTTTCATACTGTGGCTGAGGTCAACCAGTTAAATAGCTGTTAAATAGTTGCAGAATGAATAAAAATAATCTGTTAAACTGCTACTGAAACTTTAGCTGTTATCTCACTGGATTGAGATCAGAGGTCTCTAACTACACCTGCACGAGGTATACTCTCTCACTAGGGTTTTTAGTACTTCAGGTATTACTGCCAAGGAAGTAGAGAAAATCAAGAACTGCACCTAAATAGAAAGAAGAGTCTGGGGAAGGAAAGGAATACAGAATAGGAACATAGGCACGGGTGGAGAAAGACAGACATAAAAAGAGAAAACATACACGAACAAGAAATGCAGAGAAGGGAAGAGATTACCAGAGCTGTGCAGTCACAGTAAAGGTGAAGGGTGGAATGTGGATGTAGTCAGGAGAGGTGATTGAGAGGTGGTCAGGTAGGGAAATGTTTGGAAGTACGGTGTAAAGGAAACTCAATAATGTCATTTACTTCCACTAAAAAAATAATTGAATCTGTACATACTGTCTCATCTTTAATCACTATTGATACACAAGACATGGGAACATGAAGGAGAAATTGTGAAGAAATCAAGCTTTTTTGATTGCTTTGAAACTTAGCATTTCATATCTTGGGAGACGTCACTATAAAGAATGATAGTAGCTGACGGGTCAGCTTCAAATAACTTTTGCTGCAGTCATGAGTTCTTGCTACTTCTTTAAATCTGATTTTATTTTTCTTACAGTAGATATCTAGGGAAAAAAAAGGCACTATGCTCATCGCTTGCATGTGGAGGAGTTGGTTTAAGTGGTAAGACTAAAACCATGATGAAAGAAGGGAGACTAGAATTCTATGTGTACTATGAACAGCAGTAATCATAAAATTATCCTTTCTCCTCAAAAGCTCTTCTCTTTGTCTCATTTTGTATGTCAAAGCTTCTCATGAGTGGAAAAAGTGGATTACAAATTTTAATTGATACTCAGTTAAATAATTTTATATTTATGTGTGTTCAAGCATTCAGGTTAAACTTTCTTTACTATGATTTGTTATTTATAATGAAGTAAGAAAAGGGATACTGTTACCTCATCAATAGTACTCAACTGGGTGCTCTCAACAGCGTATTTGTCAGTGTATTTTTCATAACATCCCCTAGGAGTCTTGATTCTTATCCAGTTATTGTGTAGGATATATGCAGTTGGATCCAACATAAAATCGAAAAATAGAGATGGAATCTCAGGTCTGCCAACTTCATGCTGGCTGCCATGGCAAGAAATTATAAACTCATGCCTGCATTTGCTGTCTTTCCATCTTTCTGTGGGCCAGAAAACTCTGTCTTTCTACATAGTACTCAGTTGAGGAGTGCGACCAAACCCAGCTTCCTACTGATTATAGTTGGAGATACATGTTCACATCTACCCAGACAGAAAAACTAATCTGATATTAGCTGTTCTGTATCACAAGTGAAGTGCTCTATTACTGAATTATCAGAGAAAAGGAGTGGTATCAGTAGCTCGTCCCTTTCTTCCAGGCTTATTTAGAAATACACTAGGTCTCTGGTCATGTTATTGGCCGTAATCTCTGCAGAGACACACAGATAGGAATCTCATATGGATTTAAATGTTCTCTGAAGCCAGGAGTTAGGTGACTATATCCTTAGTTCCCATTTTCCCTTGCAGTTATTCTTACTGTTTAACTTACTGTCATTTTTTTCTCTGTGTGTTGGCCTTTGTATATTTCATTTTTTAACACTAAGTTCTACTGAAGTAAAACGCAAAACACCTAGCTTCTGGACTGCATAGTATAACTTTCACTGAGTAGCTGTGGCATAATTTTCCTTGTGAATGTATAGCCTAACAGCCTGTCTCCAGGCAGCAATCAGGACCCCATTGAGCTTGGCAAGGTGCAGTCACTGATCCAGGGCTTTCACAACATAAGCTCATGACAAGAAAGAACAGATGGAGACAAAGGTAAATAGCATTGTGGTGGCAAATAGAGTAACAATGAAGTTAGGTCCATCTGTTGTTCCAGTAGGCACAGAAAGTATACTTGTCCTCTGCTGTGTCCCATTGTACAGTTTCATCTCTTTGGGTACAGCAGGCAGCTTGGTAGATAAATAGACGAGGCTATGCTTTGACTGAGGGGGGTGTGTTTATATGTTAACTCTACCTCCCACACAGACTTTGCTCCCTTCAATTCTCTCTTCTTCTCAGCTCTGTTCTCTTGGCAAGGTGGATGGGCATGTTAGAGTTGCAGTTAGGTGCTAATTGAAGAAATTCATGAATAAAGGGCTCAAAGCTTTTCTTTGAGGCAAAAGCTCTCCTAAAAAATAAAATGCTCCAGGAACTCTTCTCTGGTTCTGAGAACAAATGACTTGATATAGCTGGTGTCCAAATGGCTACCTTCTTTGATGCTCCAAAGTAAGCTGTTCACATAAAAAGGGTGGTCTTTGGTGCAAACTGTCCTTCAGCTGTTTCAAAACATAATTTGGGAATATGCTAGATGGTGTAGGCTAAAGCCAAGCTATAGGTAGGACAATCAAGCTGTTTCCATGGTCTCAGGTCAGTGCATGAATCCTGCACTTCTTTAATTTGCAAATAGAGCAAATAGACTTACTTGACACTCCATGAAAGATGCAGAATGAAAGGATAAAATGCACATACGTGGAGAAAAAACTTCAAGAGTTGGAGAGATTCTGAAGGTTTATGACAAACTATTGCTTTCAACTGTTTGGTTTGGTTTGGTTTTGTAATGGACTGTCAGTTTAATTCAGGAAGAGGTGACCTTCACATTCAGAAATCCTGAACGCTGAATCAATGTAAATAAAACAGCAACTTTCCTAGGCACTAAATGGAAAGCTGTGAGAATCACTCAGGTTAGAGGCAGTTGCTTTTATTGTGCTTTTATTACACTGCAATCCTGCAAAGGGACCATGATTAGTTTAGTATTCTACTGCGTGTCACATAGCCATCATCCTGTGTGTCATTTAGTCACAGCATCATAAACTAGAGGCTTGATTTTCTGAAGTGCTCAGTGCCAAACACTTCAGTCCCCCAATCCACTAGGCTGCTTGCAATAATACTCCCAAAGAAACCAGCTCCTTCATATTTTCTGTTCCTATAAAAAAGCAGAAAAAAAGAAAAAATAGTTAAACAACCAGACAGTTTAATGTTGTGCCTGCAGAAAGGAAAGAGACTTATGTAAAATGTATGGATGGATTTGTTTGATTGCGGATGACTTTCCAGCACTGTGGAAATGGGCAGCATCACTTAAGACAATACAACTGATCCTGATTTCACTGTCTTGAGACTTGACTGCAATTCAAATTCTTATTTTCTGGGTTGGTGAAATTAATAGCTACGAGCTATAATCACAAGCAAAAATGATTTATAAAACTAGAACACTTGTAGCAAAATTATTATTTCATTATTATAAAGATTTACATTGCTTCTTATTTTTAAATGTTAATTTTAACAGTCAAAGTAGAAGATTGACTTGGGTTATATTAAACTTTTTGTGCCTATGTAAAAATAATTATGCTCACATTTCATTACCATGGTTATGATAACTGAGAAAATAAAGATTGCAATAAATATACTTTAAGAAATAGAATTTAATAATAGAAGAGATAAAATCAGAGCAAATCTCATTAGAAAAAATGCCAATATGCCATCTGATTTTTATCTGAGAGCACAACTTTGATCAGAACACTATGTGAATTCACTCAAAACACAATCTTCTTTTAATGATAAAGCAACATTTTTATCTTCATGTTGTTAAGCGGAGTATGAGTTCATAGCTAAATACCAAATCCACGTGACTGCTCAGTATTTGAAATAGCAAAATACTTGTGTATACAAATTAGAAATGTGACACAAAATTGAATTTATTATTGCTATTCACAGACTGTATATGCAAGTAGTCTTCAGTTTGAGGTTTTGTTTTCTTTAAAACCAGTGTTCTAGTTTATAAACATAAAATACATTTAAGTTATTAATGGACGTATTGTATTTTCCATTAAATTAAGTCTATTAGAATTAAAAATTTTTTCTTCTCTAAAGGAAAACTGTATAAACAAACTGCCTAATCATGTAATTCATAAGCAGGAGAAACTCCAGTTGATTTGGATTTTTCTAAGGAATTGCATAACAGGGATGTAAAACCATTTTATGTTATCCATTTCTGGATCATATATTTAGTGTTAAAAATACTTACAATATTTGAAGTGTAATTCTGTGATGCGAAGAATTTTAATTGGAGTCACCCATGGACCCTTTTCCCCTTAAGAAAATATCAAAGCTAATTGTCTAAACAGAGCAATTAATTTAAATAAACACCTTTGGCAACAAAATAATTCTTAAGGAAGCAAACATGCTCTTCTTCAGACACAAGTGCACTCACCTTGACCGATGCTATTAGGTTTTTTTGATAAGGTCTAGCTTGACAATTGTTCCAGTGCTCTAGGATAGGTTTCTATTAATCTAATACATAGTATTATTATTAAAAATAATAATACTCATCAATGATAATAAAGTAAAAAATAACTCCTGAGAGAAGTGGGAAATGTGAAATTCCGTCTCTAACAGATATTGGTTATTTTGGTGATGGTAATTATGTGGTAAGCCCTTAATTTTCTAAAGGAGATGACATTTGCTGATGTACATAAATAGGCCAGCTGTTCCTTTTTTGGGGGTAAAACATAATATACAGTTAAATCTACTCAAATCGTTATAAAAATCTCCAAAGTAAGGTTGACAGTCCTTCAGTGGCAAACCTGAACTATAAATTCCTAAGTCATTAGAAAGACAATAATTTTCAGTATAAAGTAATGCATTCAACTATGTAGGAATGCTTTTTTATGTTCCCAAATGGCAATAATTTAGGATGTGAGAAATAAAGACATAAAGACAATCATTTTGCTATTTAATAGCGAATGTGATGGGTAATGAAGCAAGATTACAATTAAATTCTAACATGCTGTGTCCTACAGGAAAAATCAGCTCTAATGTTTCTAACCTTTATCAACAGGCAATGCTGCAGTTATGATCTCATAAGTAGTTATCAGTCCTGTCTATATGGCATTGACCAGGATTAATACTGTAAGACACTAACAGAGTGAATAATCTAGAAAAATCTAAAAGTGTAACATTGCATGATGACCTCAGAATTGCAGAAAAACTCCATGGAATTGCAACTTCACATAGTCAGAAATACTTACAGGCATCATTTGCCAAATTGCAATGTCTAAAATTAGGAACTCAAAGTCATATTCTGTCATCTCACTGTGAAGTCTAACTTTTTCACAAATACTGAGCACTTCTGACCCTATTAATGATAATGAGACCTAAAGCCCAGTAAACATTTAAAAATCTGGCAACTGTCTTTTATATAGCTAACTTCAATTACCAGAATTAAAAATTGTAACAGAGAGTTCGTTCTGATTTTCATCACATAGTGAGGAGGCATGATCAAAAGCACAGGTCTTTTATGATTACTCGTGGCAGGTGTTTAGTAAAGCAGTTGGCAACTAATGCCAACAAGTTAATGCAATAAATTTTTGAACAACAACCTTTTAGGAGACACCACCACTTTAGGTAAACATCTGACAAGTAGAAGCTGGAATACAAAGAATTGCTTTCTCATTCAAGGACATGATATATCAACTAAAAGGGGCAAATGTATTCTTCTGAGTCCAGCTTATGCTGGTCTCAAGTGTACTGGTTGTGCTGAAGCTCTGGTTTTTGTGGACATCTATTTTTGAGGAAATGAATTGTTGCCCACCCACATAACCCATCCTATTAAGCAAATAAGTTTAGATCATTTACCAGTGAACAGTGTGATTCTTTTCCATGACCACCACTTCCATCTCCTCTTGAGAGTTGGGAGACACTTATATTACTTGTTTTGCCAGCACCTTACCAAAAGAAGCAGTTTGAAAAGAAAGCTATGTATAGTCATCTTTACAAAATGGTAGAACTGCCTAAAGCTTCTTAAAGCTTTCTCATCCCAAATTCTTGGACTGACTGTAATACAAATGAGAAGTGTGAAAATGGAGCAGACATTTAACGTCCCTCCACCTGAAGTCTG
The DNA here is from genome assembly GCF_001604755.1 of Lepidothrix coronata. Taxonomy (NCBI): domain Eukaryota; kingdom Metazoa; phylum Chordata; class Aves; order Passeriformes; family Pipridae; genus Lepidothrix; species Lepidothrix coronata. The sequence continues at coordinate 5,187,474 of NW_016690230.1, forward strand.
GAAATATGGGGGCCTTGCACTCCATGCTAAATTTCATGAGTTTGTGGTGCACTGTTGGGAACTAGGCAAGCTACCATCAGACCTTCGTGATGCAGTCATTATCACCTTGTACAAGAAGAAAGGAGTTAAATAAGACTGCTCAAATTACCATGGTATTATTCTACTCTCCATTGCTGGCAAAATCCTGGCAAGAATACTTTTGAACAGACTAATACCCGCTATAGCAGAAGGAATTCTACCTGAAAGCCAATGTGGTTTCAGAGCCAACAGGAGCACCACAGACATGGTATTTGTTCTCAGACAACTGCAAGAGAAGTGTAGGGAACAGAACAAAGGCCTCTATGTAACCCTTGTTGACCTCACCAAGGCTTTTGATACGGTGAGCAGAAAAGGTCTGTGGCAGATTTTGAAATGTTTAGATTGTCCCCCCAAGTTCCTTAAAATGATCATCTCACTCCACGAGGATCAGCACAGCCAAGTCAGATATGGCAATGCACTTTCTGAGCCCTTTCTAATTACCAGTGGTGTGAAACAAGGCTGCGTTCTTGTACCAACCCTATTCACAATCTTTTCCAGCATGATGCTCCAAAGGGCCACGGCAGACCTCGAGGATCAGGACCATACTGATGGAACCCTTTTCAACCTAAGGTGACTGAAGGCCCAACTAAGACCTTAAATCATCTTGTCTGGGAGCTGCTCTATGCTGATGACGCCGCCCTCGTGGCCCACACAGAAGCAGCTCTGCAACGTTTAACATCCTGCTGTGCAGACGCTGATGAGCTCTTTGGGCTGGAAGTCAGCTTTAAGAAAACAGAAGTTCTCTATCAACCTGCACCTCAGGAAGTCCCCCATCATCCCCGTATCACCATTGGCCAGTCA
>NW_016690230.1:5188871-5271601 GCF_001604755.1 Lepidothrix coronata
TACCGCCACCACCTGCGTCTCCTAGAACGCTTCCATCAACGCTGTCTCCGTACAATCCTAAACATCCACTGGGGGATTACGTGACTAATACATCGGTTCTAGAACAAACAGCAATCACAAGTATTGAGGCCATGTTGCTGAGAACACAGCTGCGCTGGACAGGACACATCTCAAGGATGAAGGACCACCACCTCACTAAGATCTTGCTTTATGGTGAACTTTCCACCAGCTGCCGCAAGAGAGGAGCCCCGAAGAGGAGATACAAGGACTCCCTGAAACAACATCTCAGCCTTGGCCATATTGATCAACAAACCGATCTACTCTGGCCTTCAATCGGGAGGCCTGGAGCACACCATCTATAACGCTGCTGATGCTTTTGAGAACGCACACAGGATCACTCTTGAGGAGAAAAGGCAACACAGAAAGAATCGTGTCTTGCAGAATATACCACCTAAGGAGTCTTTCTGCTGTGCCTTTTGCAATCGGACGGGTCTATCTCATATTGGCCTTTTTGGCCACCAGCACGCTTGTAACAAACATGGGTAAAACCCTCCCCAGATCTTCGTTCACGAAGCCAAGCCATGAATAATTCCCAACAATATTCTAAATAGCACTCTTCTTACACAATAGGTTAATGTAAATATGTCTTTGTGTCGGAGAGATGGCTGCCTAAAACAGTCAGAAAGGCTGTCTGAAGAGCAGGAACTTGGCAAGGAATTTTTTCTAATATCTGATCTGAATCTCCCCTGTCTCAGCTTAAGGCCATTTCCACCAGTCCTCTTACTGCTGGTGTGATAAAAGAGATCAGCGCCCTCCTCACTACAACCTCCTTTCAGGTGGTTGTAGACTGCAATGAGATCCCCCCTGAGCCTCCTCTTCTTGAGACTAAACAAATCCAGCTCCCTCACCCACTCCTCATAAGACATGTTTTCTAGACCTTTCACGAGCCTTTTTGCCCTTTGCTGGACATGCTCCAGCACCTCAATATCCTTTTTAAATTGAAGGGCCTAGAGCTGAACACAGCACTTGAGGCGTGGCCCCACCAGTGCCAAGTACAGAGCACTTCCCTAGTCCTGCTGGCTACACTGTTCTTGATGCAAGCCTAGATGCCATTGGCCTTTTTTGGCCACCTGGCACACTGTTGGCTTATATTGAGCCCACAGTCAAATGGCACCCACAGATCCCTTTCTGCTGAAGAGCTCTCAAGCAACTCCTCCACAGGCCTGTAGGACTGCATGGAGTTGCTGTGATCTAAATGCAGGACCTGAGACATTTTGCCTTTTGCAATTACCCTTAGCCCATTGATGAAGTCTGTCCTGATCCCTCTCCAGAGCCTTCCTACCCTCCAGCAGATCAACACTCCCACCCAACTTGGTGTCATCTGCAAATTTACTGAGGGTGCACTCAATCCCCATGTCCAGATCATCAAAGAAGATGTTAACAGGACAGTTTCTCTTCAATGAGCTTGAACCCAGTGTCAGCACTTTGTCATCATTTTGATCTCAAGCCAATGTTTTACCAATGTTTTATAACTTTTAACCCCTGTATCATAAGGTGAAAGTATCTCAGGAAGCAAAAAAAGTGAGGCGGTTATCCACTCCATGCCCTTACTAATGATGAATTGTCCTTTACCATGGACTTTATGGTTTTCCTCAGATTTTATTCTCAAATATCATAGGTGAGGAGATTTAAACCACTGTTGTCCAAATTAATTCCAGAGTATAATACACATGATTGCCATTCTTTTCCTCTCTGTAATTGGGCTTAATTATTTCCATTTTGGTCCTATTTTCTTGTTTCAGCTGAACCCAAACATACAGCGAAATTCTTAAGTAATTTTCCCAGTGTTTGTTGTCTGCTCACCCAATACTTCTAGTGGTATAAATGCTTCTTTTTCCAATGTTAAACCATTATTCATGTGAGAACTATGCATATATTTCATTTTTGAAAGATTTTGAATATATTCTACTTGAATTTTAGCTCTGAGAGAGTATGCAAATCTGACTACTAGATCACAATTTTCACCAGGTATGTGAAGCATTGAATATAATACATGATTGGATTAAATATTTACATATCAGTCTTTTTTTCCCTGAAACTAGCTGAAATCTTACTCTGCTGAATTGGAAATCACTTTCAGATAGTATGAATCCCATTTTTATGCCATCTATAATTATACATGTTTCCTGTTGGGTAGTTTCCTGAAAAGTCAAGTGTGGCTAAATGTCTCTTCCGTCAGATTTCCAAGTTGGTCAGTGCTTTGAGTGGGGTCTGCTTGCAAATTTGAAATGGTGAGTTTAAAAGATATGAGAAGATTTTTGTAAATTTAGAACTGTACTTTCTGAAACCATGGATTTCACAGACTAAATAAAATTTTGTAAGTATGAGAAGAAAAGAAATTTTTAAGTGTACAATGAGACAGAACAAAAATATAGGAGGTTTTTAGACAAATCTATACTTTGCCTACAGTAATCTTTCAAGTCAAGTCTTTTCCTCAGATTTGCTCTCAGTACAAGAATGCAATGTTTTCTGGGGCCTCATAATTCCACCCAGTGAACTCTGACTCCCCAAGGGAAGAACTGATTACCATTACATCTGAAGACTCCTGGTTTCTTCTTACTCCCTCTCTGTCCAAAATCCTTTGCTTCCACAGAAAATGTTCTTTCTCCTTCTAGAGATTCTAATGCATTAGCCATGATAGCACCAGGGGACCATAATTAAAAACAAACAAAAAACCAAAACCAAAGAGCAAACAAACAAAGAAATCATGAACCAGGCATAAATACAGATATCACCTGTGAGAGCATCATATCTTTCCAAAACTTGTCTTCCAATTATTTTTATGAGTTTTGGAAATATTACTGGTGAGAGTTAGAAAACCCAAAAGAAATGACCCTTACAAAACACATAACTTCACAAACTTTAAGGAAGATATAAAATACCCAGCAGCATAAGTAATTGTTACACTACAAATGTTTGAAGACACACCTTCATGGAAACATACAGTCCCCTGAAGAAAGAATACACAGATGGTTCCAAATAAGTTGGACTTAGAACTGTAAGAAATATTACTCTCTCAACATGGTAGCCTGGATGAGGAGTGGGGTATGTAATAGCTTAAGCAGATCAGTGTGCTAACAGCACATTCATACTAGCCTAGCTTGACCATGCTACTTTTTGATCTCCATTTATACATCCGCATGATACCACCAAGACAAACCTATTCAACAAACAGTAGATGAATATGTTAACAAGGCATCACACTGTTCACAAAAACATATGGCAAATGCACATATACCAGCTCTTCATTCGCTGATAATTTGTGGAGAATTTTGAAACCTTGAAACAACAGTTTATTTTCACTGAACTTTCCTTAGATACAGACATAGATGATTCAAGTTTACTTAATGGTAACAGCAGTCTTTATGTCAAATAATCCAACTGTTTAAATGCTTTTCCTTTTATTCTTGCATTATATCTGCATTTTGTGTTAAAAGCTACAATGCAGTAGTGCTATTTTACTCATTATCTGAGGAAGTACTGGGACCGTTTCATGCAATTTTGTGTTTTATGTGCATTTAAAATGTTATAAACTGCTAAAAGCTGAAGAAACAGACTGTTTTATTATAGTAAAAAACTATTGCATGGTCTAACAATTATATGAAAGCACTTTTGTTAATAGACTCTCTCCAACATTATATATAAACAAAAGTGACAAATAGCATTTATCTTATTAATACTTCAATAGCAATCCATCAGCTTTAACTAAATCTCAGATGACCTAAAACTCCGAAGATTTCAGCCAGTACCCTGCCTTAGCTTGCATGCTTCAACAATTTTATTATGTTAGCTTTCTTTCTACATACATAATGCACAGATTAACTGATCCACTGGGGCACTGTCTTGTCTTCAATATCCAGTAGATTAAATGAAGTCCCAGTCTGAGTAAAATGGAAAAAGAAGTAGCAACATGACGAAAATAGTATTGTACATCACAAGGGAGAATAAAATGCAGTTTCAGTATCTGACAATTTCCTCAAAGTTAAATTGTATCCAAGAATCTTTTATGAAAGTCTTATGTTTTTACCAATATGAAAGTAAATTAAATTTACTTTCTAAGTAAATTTCTGCAGGGAGAAAAGAGGATAAATATGTGATTTCTTAGGAATCCAGCTTAACATCAATGTCATCAACTGAACAAAAGTGAGCAGTAATCACTGTGTAGTTAGTTTCAGGGAACTGTCATCTCAAAACTCACCACAGGTGATCAACAAATCCCTACAAAAGATGACCCAGAGAAGATGGGCACAGACAATGTGTTCACAAAACTCAGGAAAAAATATGAGGAGTAACCACAGTTGTTATAAAGAAAGCTAAATTTGTCTAAAAAACATTAACCAGAGGGTGGCTTTTGTTTTATATAAACAGCTACATAATTTCAGTGTTTTTTTAAATGGCTGTCCCTGAGTTAATCAAGAAGTATAAATGTCTTCCTAAACTGTCCAGACCATCATAGAGGAAGCGTATAATGGGCTCAGCCCCTTTGAATATAAAGTCTGAGCAAACAACACAATATATTTTGAAGATAGCAACAGTTTTGAGCTCTTTTCAACTGCATATTCCTTACAAGCGACTGGGGACATCCAGTGTCATAATGGTTATCATAAAGAGATTTCACTTTAAAGATATGCCCATCTCTTTCTATTGCTTATAGGGGAAATGTAAATACATATCTTCAAACAAAAGCCCAACTTAAGACATCTAGAGTGTTCAATTCCCTAAACAAAGATCTAGTGCTATATGAGATGCTCTCCAGCTAACAAAGGTGCAAATGTCCCCCCACAATACGTATCTATTGCAAATTGTTTTCATTCTTGGTATTTGGAAGATTCAAGTATGGATTGTTACATATGTGATATTAAAGCAAAATTTTCAGTTGACTGATTTGAAAAGTTACTTGATTGCTTGAAAAAGTAACAATGCATAATGAAACTTTTATGTTATACTTAGTAACTTCCGTTTTGCAACCTCCCACTGAATCAATTAGTTTTGCACACTTGGATTGACATTCATTTCGTACTGTCTATAGAAAGAAAAGATAATTTTGTATCTCTAAGGGAACACTTCTTAATGTTTACAACACTAGAAACATAACCAAGAGCTGAAAACCTCAAATAATATAAGAAAGCTAATCTATTATTTTATTATTATAATCTAGAACTGGAGTGTTAAGATATTGTAATCAAAACATTTTGCAAGATGGGTGAAAGTTTAAAAAATCCTTTACTTTCAATTCGTTCTGGTAAAAAACAAAACCAAAACCAATTTAAATATGTAATCACCACTATGAATATTTGTAATTGCAAACTATGCAATGAGAAAGGATAAAAGAAAATTTTACCTTTCAGTTACCTTTAGAGCTGCTCCCTATCTATATTTTAAGATGGAAAATGAGAGATGCAACTGCAGAAAGTTGTTATACGTACAGTAGCAGGACTGTGAAATCAATTTCTCTCCTTTTCATGTGAAGTTATTTATACAGAAATTTCTTTACACCTCCTCTATGGTATAATTCTATGGTTTGTATGTGTGGAGGAGTCTGAGAGAATGTTTTTTTGTACAAAATGTCAAACAATAGACTACATAAGAAGTATATATATAGTGCAAAGTAATACACTAACTAGTATAGCTAAGAATTGAGAGTAAACTATAGTTGTTAACCTTTTTTCTTCTCTGGGACAGAATTGAATTGTGGCCCATATGTTTTTACAATGATAGATTTCCTATGGAAAATAATTCCTATCTTTTTAGTATGTATAGTATGATGTATCCTGCAGTTCTATAGGGATAAAGAAAATGGTAGTTCACAGCAAGATCACAAGGTAATACTTTATCTCAATAAATTGATTTCCTTGACATTTTAAGTCCTCTCCCACAACATATTCTAAACAAAAGAGTTACTTTTTCAAGTGCAACAGTGCCTCAGAGATTATTCTCCTTTCTTGTGGAGCAATCAGGGCCTGGTGCTTCATTTGAAGAAAAAGTATATTTTAGAGAAAGCAACCTAGAAACATAAATACTTTAATCTGCTGGTTAGCTATTCTGTATGCTGTGAGAAGAAAAGGTTTAGCTATAGTCTTTAAAAGGCAAACAAACACCTCAATCATTTTTCTAGATCACCAACATAAGTTCACATTCCCTTCTCATGGTCTACCTACTAGTTACACATCCTGTAAAACTGCATTTCTTTTTACTAGTTTTCAATTTGACTTGTCTCAATACATCTTATATAAAGACAAATGGATAAAACAGTAGCAGATATAAAGATGGAAAATATGATATATATCTGCCTCCACTCTGTTCATCCCTGATTAAGGTAATGTATATCTTATATAAATATTATAATAATCCTACTCTCTTTCCTGAAAAGGGGTCAATTGGACAAATTTAATCATGTGGAATCCCTCTGAGTTACACACTGCTGTGGGCTGAGGGAGACTAAGCTTTTTTTACCAGGACAGTAGCAGTGGCATCCCTACTTATATAAGATTTGGTGTTACTGAGACACTTATGCGTGTAAGTACAGATTAGTTAAGGGAGAAACAGAGAACACTTGCTGCCATGCTGCTACTTCTACAGGGTCTCTGCCAGGAGAGACAGGCTTCTCATAGCTGGGGAAGCCTGTGACAGCAGAAGTTGCAAATGACATTTGTACTTTGGGCAGTGCACCTCCTGGTAACTCTATCTTCTAGGAATATGTCCTTTGTCATGTTCATCATACCTATTGCAATCCTTTTGTCCTTCTCTCTTTTCAAGTCTAGTTTGAGGTATTGCATTTCAGATTTGAAAAGGAATAAATTGCACTGTGTATTTCATAAGTTAAAAATTAATTTTAAAGTTAAAGGTTTCACAGAATTTTCACATATAGTATGCATAAAAGTTTGAATTATTTTAGTCAGACTTTTGGGATGTAAAAGTTGGAATTATAGTCTGAGTTAAGTGCTGCCCTTTCCTCTATTGCAAATGAAAATAGTGAGCACCTTGAGAGGGTGATTTGTTCCATCCTAAAATCCATGATTTTAGGTGTAATTGCCCTTTTGGGGTAGTGTCTGTCAGCCATCAGTAATGAGAGTTCAAGTTTTGAATGCAGATTATATGTTTTAATACTATGTGCTTTAAATATTGTGACCTGAATCTTAGATTACACATTGAATATGAAATCAGCAAAGGTTTATTGCTATAATTATATTGGGAAGTTTAACAGATCGCTTTATGAGTGAAGATTTTTGGTGTGTCTTGGTTCTTAAAATTCTATCTTCAGTGGTAGTCAGAAGCAAACACTTAAGGAAAAATATAATAAATGAAAGAAATTGCGAATCACTTTTTCTCTGATATACTTTGATATATTTCTGTCAATCAATAGTTTTGAAATGACTGTGGATTTTTCCACAAGACAAGTTGCAAAATAGAGAGCTTCTTTCAGATATGAAACTGGTACATGTACACCTATTTTCCCATTTGAGAAAAAGCTGGAAAGGGACTAAACTTCTAAATTTCTTATGAGAAATTAGTTTAGAAATAAATTATTTAGATAAAAATCTATCTTTGTAATCATAGCTTCTGTCAAAAAACTATTTGTATATTACCATTTACTGATCACTTTGAGTTTTTGTGTTAGTTGCCCTTCCTCTGCTATTTCTCTGTAGCTGCCCAACAGTGGTCTTGAGTCCTATCAGATAGCATAAAAAATAAGTAAGGAGTACTCTCAGCAACAGTATTAGCAACTTTTTATGAAAATTCTATTTGTTTAAAGACCCAGTGTTGCTGAAGAAATACTATACATGAGTTTCTGACCAGCCCTACCCTGAGTATGATTTCACTTGCCATATGGTACTGCAAGATTTGCTGTCACTAATTCTACTACATTGCAAATAATTAGAATTTTCTCAAATATTTTAACTACTTCTCACCCACCTGTAAATGTGCAGACCCATGAAATGAGATGTTCTGTTTTTTAAGCATTGCAACTCAGTCCTTGATTCTGCAAGGGCAAGTGAGGGAATGTTGCCACAAGCTGTTTCAAGTTTTCATTCCAAAGTCCACACATATTTCATTTGCTTGCTCTTCCAACTTGTTCTAATTGGACATGAAATTTTAAATGTGAAGACCCTCACAATTGCTAAAGTCACAAAAGAATTTATGTATGGTCGTAAAATTAATAAAACAAAGATTTTAATTTTGCAGTCCATCTGAACTTTTATCAAAATTTGTTTGAAAAAAACCCAGCAGAATGAAATTAAAATGTGAGCAACTGCATCTGCTTCCTAAATTATGTCAAACCAATCTGACACACAAAGGTGACAATTACGTCTTTACTATAGCGAAAATAAAGAATTTTTCCAAGAACAACAAAACTTTACTGAGTCCGCATTCCTCTCAGATCTATGCAACCTGGAGTGCCTTATGTAATATTTTTTAGATAGTTGGCAGAAGGAAATAAATTTATTTTCTTATTTTTTCTTGTTTAAACATAACAGTAAAAAAATGCTAAAACCATATAGGTCTAGAGTAGTATCAGAACAGAAAAATACTTTAAAATAGACGAGAGTTGGGCAAATGTCCAAGGACTACAAACTTTTCTGAAACTAATATAATAATCTTTTTAACATGTTAACAATGAATTATAAAGAATCTGGATAAACTGAAAATGTCATGCTTATCAGTTTAATATCTTTAACTCATCTACTTTTTGCTCTTGCTGTATGCACATGTTGGAGCATATATATTGTTATATATTTATAATCAGCAATATTCTGAAGATATGGAGTATGTGTCTGCAGACTAGGATACGTATTCTTTGCATGGTTTAAATTAGTAGGTATGTTTTCTTACTAAATCTATTTAAAAGTCACTTCAGAATGGATTTTTTTAGTCCATTTGTCAATAATAGTAACCTGTTTCGTCATCCACAGCCTCTATTGAAAAATAACTTTTTTAATTCCTTAATAATCTTTATCAAATTGAGATATTGTTAACATTTTCTATATAGTATCAAAACATTCTGTGGTTATTTCTACCTAACACAGAAGAATGAGGATCATGAATAAAAGCACTTTCTCAAAGATAAGACAATGCTCTATGTAGTGATGCTTCATCTGCCAGGAACAAGAACTTCTGAGACCCTGAACTTCCAAGAGGAAGGAAGGTATTTCCAATTGCTGCTGAGATCTGTGGAAGCTCTGATATGAAGTGGCAGCCTGGGATTCTCTATAAACTCCAAAGGAGCTCTGCAACACCCAAAACCAAAGATTTTGTGTTCCTATTCTCTTTGATGATTTGTTTGATTGCTATAGGCTTATAAGTGCTTCTGGTCCTATTTTGATGAAGGTGTTGTGGCTTTCTCCTGTAGAAATGCATTTTCACTTTGACTTCTTTGACAGTGAAGAGGCTTTCTTCCACTTCCCCCCAATAATGTGCCTTAAAAAAAAGAATGTTGGAAAGTAATACTATGTCTGAGAGAAGACATGACTGAGCTTTTTTGACAAGAGATGAGAAAGCACTGTTCTCACACCAAACAGCTGATTGAAAACATTTCTTGAAGTTTCTCTACAACATGTTGATACTGCAGCAGTTGTATATGAACTCTAGAAACTATTTCATATATTGACGTGTAATTGTTTCCTATGATGTTTTCCATGAAATATCTCTAATTATGTTTTTTATGAATTTTCAGATACATTTATTTATTGCATACTCCATGCATTGTATGATTTTTTGTAAATAATTGCATTGCTGATACATTAAAAAGCAGAGATGATTGTGTTGATTCAGACTACTCAGACTGAAGATCAAGAAAATATAAGCAATAAACTTACATTTATTTATTTATAGGTGAGAAATAACACAGTTCTTTACCACAGAAAATTAACAATTAGAGCATAATTTGGTGTAAATCAGAATGATACACAAAGCACATTCTCTTCATTTCATAGTCATGACAGCATTTTTTAAAGAAAAAACAATTTATTGAGATGCAAATAAATATTATTATTATTATTATTATTATTATGTGGGATAATACAGAAAAAAAACTAATTTGGGGGGATCTTGGCAGAGATACGTTTTGCATGAGGAATTTAGTCTCGAAAACAGCATGGTTATTCAATCTTTGCTGGTGAAAGGTGTTCTGTATTTGAAGAGAAATCTGTTGCGAGAATCCTTGCAGTAATATCTTCAACTGGATTAGGAGAAACTCCTCAAAAACTGTTCTGCGTGGTTCTTTCAATTCAATTGGCTCCAGCACATGCATAATTCCTTGCCTTTTATATGTCTTAATAATGCGCAAAGCATCTCTTAAATAAATTAGCTACATACAAAAGACTGATCCACCTGACAATGTCTGCAGGAATAGTTTTTATTAAAGACTTAGAGTCTACATATAATTTCATGATTTCTATAGCAGGAATCACCTCTGGGAGTCTTTGGAACACACCAGCCAGGGTGTTAATCTACGTTTCAAAGCATACAAATTAGATTAGACACAGCTGGAATTGCCTCAAGCTGTTTTTAAACCTGTCCAAAATTCTTACCAGGAGTACTCCTCTAGTAATCAGTTGATGATTTAATTCTAATGGTTCAGTTAATGATCTAGTTTTAAGTCAGTCCATTGTCACAGTACAATCTATCATCTCATCTATACAGGTGACTACCAAGAGAGTTTTTGGACCACCCAAGAATTAATGGCTCAGGAGCAATTGCTGTGCAGATAGACACAATCCCAGTATGCTACGGAACATGTCCAGCTATGTCATAGAACATAATTTCATACTTATAATTCAAGTCTTATAACGCTTGCCACACAGTAGATCATTCTTTGACACATAATGCTCTGTTTACTGTACTATGAGATGCCTACTGAATAGTATAACCACCTTTTACTAAAAGTGGTTCTGGGATTTGGTCCTGGTGCCTGTCAGTATTGCTATTCCTCCTCTTCACATACATTCCTCTCTCCATCCTGCTTCAAGCTTATCAGCACCTGTGGTCGTACAGCTGCAAAACCCAGAATACTACAGGAGTTACTTGCAGGGCTCAGACTGTGGATAAGTACTCTACAACTCCCATCTCTTTCCAAGACAGAAGTTCACATTCCTAGTAGTGATGAACGAGGAGAGCAGAGAGGAAGAACAAGACACATCTGAGATTAATGCTAGAAACAAAACAAAACAAAACATGTACTGGTTTTCAGTGAAGCAGAGAGTGGCAAGGACAAGAACAAATAACAGACAGGAGTCAAAAGCGACAAAGCGAAAAGGGAGAGATTCCCATATAACCTAGGAGATTTCAAAAGAGTTTTTTGTTAGTCCTAAAAGAAATGTTTGATTTAAAATTAATTCGTGAAGTGCTATTTAGATGAAAATTACTCCTAATCGACCTTTGGAAAAAGTCAATACAGTTCTAAAAGACCATATAAGAGATAAGGGTCTTTGAATACATTATTTTTTAATTGTTTTACACTTCAGAATATAATGCAAGGTTGAAACATTGATTAATTATAGATGTGGGAAAATTTCATTATCCACAGCTGGGACTCTTTTGTGCTCTAACAACAATATTTTTTCAAAACTGACATTATCTAATAAACCCCTATAATCTAACTTTATGAAATACTGCGCAACATGTTGTTGCTTAATGAAGAACTGGGCCTATCACATATTCTGTAAGGTGATTGTATATACCTTTTATCTTCAAGTAAATTTGATAGATTTCTCTGAATGCTTGTGCATATATCTTTGAATTTACTGATGCAAAGTTAATGAAGACTGTTATTTAGGGAATGAAAGATAAGAAAGGTATATATTCCTCTTTATATTTTTTTAATTGCTGTATTAGAAAACCAATTAATTGTAAAACATTCTGACCTAAAATAATATATTTTTTACTAATAATTTGTAGATTATTTAGAAATTATTTACAACACTTTTAAGAGCAAATTGTGGCTTCAATAATGATCCAAATACTAGGCTAAGATGAAGAATCTCTTTCTGAACCTGGAAAATACAAGCTCTTTTTTTAATTTTTTAAAAAACTAATCTCAATATAGATTTTTAGCCAGAAAGTTATATTTTCTGAAAATATAATGGAATTTACACTGTTCTTTTGATATGTGTCTCTTGTACTGAGGAGCCCAGAACTCCAGGTGAAGCCTCACTAGGGCTGAGTAGAGGGGCAAGATCACCTCCTGCGACCTGCTGGCAATGCTCTTCCTAATGCATCCCAGGATTCTGTTGACCCTCTTGACCACAAGGACACACAGCTGGCTCATGAACAGCTTGTTGTCCACCAGGAACCCCAGGTCCTCCTCCACAAAGCTGCTTTGCAGCAGGTTTCCCCACAGCAGGTACAGCTTCCCCACACGCAGGACCCTACATTTGCCTTTTTTGAACTTTGAACACGACATGCAAGCAGTAGATTTGTGACAAATGGAAACCTCAAGGTATTTCCAGTATTTATTTCCAAGTGCTGTTGTAACTTTACTGAAAACTACCTCTGATTGAGGTGTGAGACAATCCTTTTGGTGTCTACTAAACTTATTTCCAAGAGAAAAACTGCTCCTTTACTCCAAAATAAATAATTTTTCAAGATTTCACAGTTCTAAAGACAGTTAATGGGAGCAGAAAAGCTCTAGATTATCCAGATTCATCTTTTACATTACTGACAGAGGAGTCTATTGAACATCCAGTCAGTAACTACATGTCTTTGCAGGGCACTAAGTCTCCTGACTTTTTTTCTCCTCCCAAACAGGGCTTGTCATCACCTTTTTGTGTCTTTTTATCATAGGATAGATTCCAAAAGATTTGATCAGAGATGGTAGCCAGTACTGTTTGCCATGTGACAGTCAGAGTCCAAAATGTATCTATATCAGATCTGCTTGGGTGTCAGTTGCAGTTAATCCCCCAAGTTGCAAGCATAACTCAAAGTTCCAAAAAGTTCTTTCTCTCTGTAAAATTACTTCAGGCAAGGGCCTAACTGAGTACAGTCTCACTGTACTCAGTCTAATATTCAGTCCTGGAGCTGTATTGTTTAAGTCTGACTATGGTTGTTTGTATTTGTCCCTCTATAAAGATCCATTTATATGAAGAAAAAAGAAGGGTGAGTGTTCCAATCATGATTTAACTAATGCAAATTTACCCTTTTTTCCTGGTGGTGTCAGACTACATGAATATGACTACAGAGAAACTACAGAAGAAATTACCACTGATACAAGAGTCTGGGGAACATGTATAGTGCTAAGTAGATTCAGGACTATAATACCACCTTTTAAGTAGCTGTGGGATCCATAGATAACCCAAACAACCAGGAGGGGAATAATTTCAATGACAAAATAGCATACTCATCCCGACTGTCTATAATGTAGGTCAATATACATCTTTTCAGCTATTTTACAATTTATTTTCTAGTTTCAGATGTCTGCATATCTGAGACTTTGCCTGGATTTCTGGAAGGCATTAAAAGATTTTTCTAACAGTAAAACTCTTCCTCATCTCTGCAGATTTCAGTCCAAAATTTTCCTCTCAGAATTTTTTAATCTCACTATTCTCATATTAGTCTGTGGTGGTGCATGGATTCTCCATCCCATCTCATGGTTCTTGATTACATTTAGAAGTTTTGGGGTGCACACAGACAAGGTTTTAAGAAGGTACATGGGGACACCAACTTTATGCATTTGTTTTTACTGGCTTGTGTTTTGATAAGGCAACTGTCTTGTTCAAAATGACTAGATGAAATTAAGTGCTCATGTTCTTAGCTTCACAATTTTTATTTAGTTGGGGGTTTTTTTGTCGTTCTCATTTTCTAATATTTACTTTCTTCATGTTTCTCTAGGAGAAGGATGGAGTTTGTAGGACTTTTCCCTTTCTTAGTTTGTTACATAAAAAGATGAATCATATCTGCCTGAATTGGGTGCTTCTTTGAGATAAAGGTCACAATTTGCTCTATAAAAAAGGAACTCTCTTTTTCCCTGAAATTCAGTTTCTTCAACTTGGTGACCATGAAAGAGTGATTTATATTGCCACGGTAGAGTGGTTTAATGCTATGATTGGATTTGAACAAAAAAAAAAGAAGGTTGATTGCAGTATGCAGCAGAACTAATTTAAAAATATATATATAAAGAAACTGAAAACCTTGAAGTTGGGATAGAAATAGTTAGTTCTGAAAAAGCTCATGGTTTTAGCATATGCAATTCATCTGCAACTCAGTGAAATACAATGCAGTACAAGCTTGCTTTAAGGGACATCAGTCTAAGCAGTCTGTTAGGCTAAAGGAAGAGAAAACATTTTGTTAAATAAGACTAGTTTCTAAATTACTAATCTTCAGGCTGCAGTCATTCACTTGTAATTTCAGTGGCATTGGAAATGAGATTTTATTTTTACAAAACAGAAAATAGACACAAGAATTTTCTAAGTAAAAAAGGGATGTTATATAAAAAAAGAACAATTTGAAGCATTTTACAGTGTTTCATCCTTAGCACAATTTCTGTTTCCATCTTTAGAGGAGGTGCCTCAGAATTCTCAGACATGAGAGTGTGTGACTGTAATAATCACTATAAATTAGAATTTGTAAAAACAACTTTGAAATGAAGTGCTAAACCTCTGTAATAAAATTTATCTAATGTTGGTCTTGTCAGGAAAAAAAAACCTAAATGAAGCCCATGAAACTTGAGCTCATTCTAGGAAGATGTAGATCACTTCTGGGAGGGGCAAAAAACTCTGACCAGGACTAGATACTAAGGAAAATATCTTTTATTGTGTACAGAGTACACACCATAAAGACAACCTAATAAGGTATCAAGAACGGAAGTATAAAATTAAAGATCAAAATGGTCTAATTTGTCATCTAGCAGTAGACATAATAAAACTTGCCATGGATGAATAAAATACTTGAAATATCTGGTTTTCCCAAGGCATTATTAGTTTGGATGTGATATAGTTTTCTGTTCAATTTGGGACATATTTGAATATGACCCACTTAAAACTCTGGTTCAAATCTTGTGTTAATGATATCTACAGAAAGATGAATACAAAATTGGGAAGAGTAGAGAAAAATTAAATTTAAAAAAAAAAAAATTAGAGAAAATAGTAAAAAAAAAGGATTATGCTAGACCAGAGGAGGCAGAGTGAAAAACAACTATGGGGAGATTAAAAGTAGGAATAAGGATATATGGCATGTGTTACAATGAAAATAAAAGAATATTAGGTTAAAATCCTCAGTATACAAATTAATTATCTTTTAAAGTATATTTTTTTATTTCTTATGTAATTATCCCCGAATCTTCGGTCGCGAAGCCTAGCCATGATGATGTAATTATGAAGAGGTTTTTATATATCAGAAGCAAATCATAGATGATATAAAAGAGTAACAGAGATGTCTTGTATTTGAAGAATATTCTTCAAATATTCTTCCTGTAATCAATTATTCATAGGTGGAATTCCCTTTTTAGAAAAAGCTGCAATAGGAAACTTCCATGAGACCTGATCAAGGAGCAAAGATGTACTCTAACTTGCAGTAACTAGTACCTTGTTCATATAGATGAGGACTTTTTGTAGAGAACTACTCAAAACAAGCAAGATTAACCAAAACAAGCAAGATTAACCAAAATTGACATTTACAGTTTATAGCTTCAGTTGAGTTCAGCAATGTAGTTTCCCCTCTTTTCTTTGCCATCTACTCCAACCCCAACTTGTAGCCAAGTCAATCAAGGCTCATTAATCTGGCAACAAAATAGGGAAATGTTGGTTATTATGGTGAATTATGAGCTTTCTACTATTTTCTACTTTTATCTAGGGAAGAAATATGAACACAGTGTGTTTGCTGTTCAGTTTCTACTCATTACTTGAAGTAGGGTGTGCAGAATCATAGAAAATCATTAGCTGAATATTTTGAACTTCAAAAAGCTATTCAGTTCACTGAAACTTCTAGGTCAAAGTTTAGGTCACTTCCTATTTTTTCAGAATCGGTTCATCCATCCATAGGTCTGATACAATAATTCAGCCCTTCCTAAGGCATCTGAAAAAGGCTAGAAAAGATTTAATATCTTCATTCTGACCTCATGTAAGCCAAAAATAGGAAATTTAGAGCAAATTATTTCTTTTTTTTTTTTCAGACAAATGGATGCTAATTAGAATAATATAAAAAATTACGATGTATTATAGTTGGTTAAACTAGAGGTCTATTTAACCTAGTATTATCTCCCTGTCCTTGGCTAGGTGCTTATGAAAGGTCAGTATATTTCCACCAGTGTATTATCAGATTTTGGCAAGCTCCTACTTAAGATCTTCTGTAGTGAAGATTTTACTTCTGCATCACATTGTTTAATAGACCTTGCTGGACATTTCTCTTATGGATTTGTCTATTCTAGTTTTGATCCGATTTGTACTTTTGGCATCCAATATATCCTGTGGCAATGAGTGCCAGAATTTAATTAAACATTCGGTGAAAAACAGCTTCCCCTGATTTGTTTTAAACCAGTTGCCTTACAATCTCTTTTGCTGTCCCTACTTTCTGTGTGATGAGAAATAGTGAAGAATGGTTTCTTTTTCATCTGTTTCATGTCATTCATTATTTTATACACTTTTATCATACTGCACCACCTGTTCTCTGAAGCTGATGATTTTTGTTCTATTTAATTTCTTTTCCTACAGAAACCATTTTATACCTCTGAGCATTCTTCTTCATATCGGTTATATCCTTCCTGACAGCAAGTGACCAGAATATTTGAGACATAGCAATACCACAGAGGTATTAGTGACACAGCAGTATTATCTGTTCTTTTCTCTATTCCTAATAACTCTTGATGTTCAATTTGCTTTTTTGACCTCAGGTGAATACCGAACTGACTTTCCCTAAGTTCAGATCCAGATCTTTCACCTGACTAACTAAAAACCAATTTTAAGCCCATCAAAATGTATGGTTAGAATTGTACTTTCCTCTGTACATTACAATTTTCAATACTGATTTTTAATTACCAGCATATTTTTGACTGAGATTCTTTTTCTACTCTTTCAATCTGTTTATTTCTACCTATTCTTAATCATTTAGTATTACCAAATGTCTTTATCATGACACTACTCATTGTTCTGTCTAGGTTTTTCATGTAGTTCATTTGAATTGCACAAATACTGGTATACCTTTCATGACACAATCTCATGCTACCCATGAAATCAACCATTTATCTCTACTACTCTTTTCATATTAGGTAACTAGTTATTAATACAAAAGAAGATCTTATTTCCAATCACAGTATAAAAAAACCTCGAAAACCCTAACAAGTCTGTGAAATATTTCTTCCCTCTGCAAAAAGAGTCTTTACACTTCCCCATTACATTTCATTTACCACACCTATTATTTCCATAATTTTGAGAAATTCATTTGGTGAAGAGCCAAAGCTAAGTACTTGTTACTGTAGAAAGACTTGTCTGATAATGTCAATGTTGTGGGTTCAATGCCTGTATGAGCCATTCACTTAAGAGTTAGACTTGATCCTTGTGAGCCCCTTCCAACACAGAATATTCCGTGATTATGTGAAATATTCGCAAAAGAGTGATTATTTGTCTGTTGGTAATTTGACCTTCTAAAGACCTAGTAAAAAGACAGTGCAGCTATGGGTAAAATGGAAAAGAATCTTATCTCATCTTTCTCATAAAAATAGTAACTGAAATTTTCTTTCTTCCTTGTAAAAAGAGGGTGGGTTGGAGTTGATGTCCCATATGGGAAAAACAGAAGAATTTGTAGAGGCTTCTTATCAGTTTTACCTCTGAGACATATGGAATTTTTCCTTCAGTCTATTCCTAATACTGAACCAGTAATATTCACCTAAGTACAAAATAGTCAGAAATATAAGACCATTTAATGTGGCAGTATCCAGAAACTTTAATAGGTAGAGTCAAAGAAAAGAAAAAAGAGAGGAGGGGAAAGAAGAAACAAAACCCTTAAAAAAATATTAAGAGGTTCTGTCCCTCACTTATTTAGCTAGATGTTTTTAGATTGCAAGTGAATAAAAATACAAGTCAGACAAAAAGCACGGGAAGGAGAAAAAAAAAGAAAAGAAGTGACTGTCCAACAGAGGAGATTAAGAATTCACATAATAATCAATTAGTTTTTATCCTATGGTCAAAATATACAATGAATATCAGGAAAAAGATAATAAATGCTATATATCTATATATATGTAAATATGAAATTACTTTCTTCTTGGAAACACTATCACCAGTGATTTTTCTCTTATAATAGAAGTCAATTGTCATATCACACCTTTTTTTTTTTTTTATTCCTTCGAAATGGTATTTCTGTAAGCTTGACCTCTGAAGACCATTTCAGTTGTTTTCCTCAGAAAGTAAATATAAAGCTTTGTACTTTTCAGAAGTGAATGCTTGTTACTTGTCCACTTAAACAATAACTTCTTGCCACCAAAAATGCCATTTATCTAAATCAACATCAGTTTATGGTGTTTCATTTTTTTCACCTAAAATACATAAATATTAATTTTCACATGCTTTTTAAAATCTTGAAGAACTTTGACTTTTGCTGGTCAATAGTCTATTGCACAGACGCTATGCTTTTGCTGTTGTTTTGGAGAAAAACTACTGTCTAGAAAAATTTTGGTCAGGCTAAACTTGCTCAGGCTCAATTATAACCTTTTAATGTTGAGATTTGTAGCAGAAAATCTCACAGCCTTTTAGCTATAGTAGATACATAATACATATCTGATACAATACAATACAGTAATTGAAAAATATCAGTGACTTCAACAAAAAACCACTGACGGAAGCAAGTGAAGACTGTAGCAATTATATCTCCCTGGGTTGTATTTGAGATCTAACATTATTTTTTTTTCTCAGACAGGTAAATAATCAGTTTCCCTTATTAGACTAGATTATGGAAAATAAAAGTGATTTTGAAAACAGCAATGGAGCAGAATATTGTCTTTTATTATGAGCCTTATCTTGTAAATGTCTTAAGCTGTCTAGTCGCCATGATAAATAGGTTGGGAACATGTACACTTTAATTGCTAACAGTGAAATCTGCTGAAATTGAAGTATTGCACTTGGTAAGAGCTATTAATTTTGAAATGACCCATTTAATAGTGACCTGTGGTATCAAAGAATGGATTTAAATTGGTAATTAATAAAAGTCCATTTCTGAAAATGTTAACACGAGAGCTCAATAAAAATGCTAACTAGGACTCAAATACCACAGACAGTTTATTGACATTTTAATATATATTACTTATGCTAAATACTTTTGTACACTCTGAACTAAGGATGAGAGGATGACAATGGACATATTTCCCAGCTTGCAGTTAGAAGATCAGTGGTACATTTAGTGGACTAGCTCGCTTTTGTAGGTTTTAATCCTGCTTATAATAGGGGAACATGGTATGACTTCTTTTTGAAGCTGCATTTACAAAATGAACCATTTTATCTCACACTGCAGAGAACAAGAATTCTGCTTTTTTTTTTAAAAAAAAAAAAAGAAAATTAAGTAGTTCTCATCAGACTATGTTTTTAATGTCCAGGAAACGAGTAAAGTGAGCTCTCCATGACTTAATTGTGAAAGTGTCACTGCTGGTATAAAAACAAAGCTGACACATTATCTGCCTGGTTTTTTCCACCTATATATCTGGAAACTGACATTTCAGGGGATCAAACACAGTATAAAATCCTGATTGCACATGTCGGTACAGAGTTTTGTCCTCTGTTCTGTGGGACATAACAGATATTTCTTGACAAAATTACCAAGTTCTATTCTAAAACACAGACCCTCTTTCTTAGACAACCTAAGGATTAATTAGCCCAGTTCAGCAAAATATTACAGTGCATATTTAAATTTATAAGATTAATGTATCTTGCAGAATGATACCCTAAATTTATAGCTATTTTTATTGGTAGATAAAGTGCTTTAATGGAATGGTAGAATGAATCCTGGAACTGGAACATAGTTGTTGAGGTGTATTATATGTCTTTAGAAGACAGCAAAATAATATTTTTTTCCCTCATACTTAAGTGTAACTTTTTCCTATGTTAAACATCAGGCTTTGGGTTGATGATTATCTGTATAGTCCTCCCTCTGTCTCTCTTCTGTATACAGATATATGAATATATATATAACTTCTCATAAAGACTGTAATTTTTAATAGAATTTTTTAAGGAGTGACATTCATTCAAACTCTTTATAGCTATAAATACCTAGATTTTAAAATATCAATCATGGAGGATAACAAGATTTCTGAAAATTTTTCAAATTTATGTACTTGTTCATGAAGAATAGAGTTATGTGAATGTTGACTCACAGTTGAAAGCAATGGTCTTGTAATGGGAGAATAACACAAGACTGAGCAGTCTGGAAAAAAAACAGAAATTTGGAAAAAGCATTTGTTTTGAATGGGTGATAAGGTGTTTATGGCTTTGGGAGATAAAGGACATTTGTCAGATTGCTCATTATTTTTGTATTTTTTGGACTGCTGGACATTACCTTTTCTAAGACATATCTACCTGTAGAGATAGTTAGTTCCAAGGACTATGGAGTAACTATGAGTCCTTTTACACCACTTGGGATTGGGCAAAGGACTGCAGATCAGGCACAGTGTGTTTGATTAAGTATTGGTTTTGGTTATTAGTGTGCTTAGAACCAGACACCTTGAAATTAATCTTAGGCACTTGCCAATTATTTTTTGTCTTGAATGGACATTGCACTATGAATTTGAGCAAAATAAAGCTCAAAGTTTTGTTTTTCTGTCATGTGAGTAATGAAATGTACTTTCTCAAGTATTGAATATAAAATACCAAAGATGAGCCTTGACCCTCTGGTCATCTCAAATATAACTGTTTCAAGTCATATATATCATATAAATTGCCTTTTGGCATGTACATGTTGAACAGATGCATTTATTCAACTCTATGATGACAAGAACAGTGGTCTTTTCACAGACTACTGGTAAAAGCCCAGGCTACTCATCTCAGCATTATGCTGTTATTTACAATATATGAAATCTTGAGGAGATTATGTTCCAGATTTTAAATCAAACTTCTGTGAAGAATCTATAGCAATGTTTACATGGCATTTGATTTTGTACTTTTTTCCACATATTTTTCTGAACATACTCAGAGAACATCACTAACAGGTTTAATTCTTCAGAATATTCTGACTGGTCAAATACAATGTGACATGTAATCTAACATAGGTGTTTAACTTTTTGATCATGTGATTGTGTCACACATTAGTAGGTCTGAAGGTTCAAAACAGGATTTTGACACATAGAACAAGATAAATCAGACCCAAAATGATACAAATGTTCAGAATAATCTTCCTTGGTCTTCACCAGATAAAGCTCCTGCTTCAGAAGAAATATCTCACACACACGTCACTAATGAAACAATCTCAACTCATTTTACATAATTTATTTTATTGTCAATTAACACAAACTTCTAATCACTGACTTGGAGACAATTAGAAACGACAAAATATAAATAGTTAAGCACACAGTTGAGTAAATACATTTTTTTCCTCCTTCCCCAAGCTCAATGTAAGCCAAAAATCTCTCCTTCTCTCTTCATAGTCTCAATCTCCCTTGGTTTTTTGGGTTACACTCAGTATGTCCCAAATCATTTGATGAGATGACAGGTGGTGAAGGAGCTTCTGGTTTCCACTTTTTTATGCTTTATAACTAGTTTTCCTCTACTGCACTGTGGATTGCCCCAGGCTGCAATCCTTCAGTGGTGTCCCTGCTCTGGCTGGGGTATTATGATAGTATTATGTTAATTCTTCTGTTTTCTGCATTTCAAAACCTTTTTATTTTTTCTATATGTGAAATGGGGTGGGGGGTGATGAGGTGAGTTTGGTGACCCATCAGTTCAGTGACACTTAGAACATGGCCAACTCAAGTTTAGTTACTTGTTGCCTTTTTTCCTTCACTTTCTGATTGCACTCTTTATTTACAGTGTACACACTTCAGAGATGAAGATCTGATGTGTGGAGTGCCTAGTGCATTACAGCTTTCTGTCTCTTTGAGACGTTCTGGGAGCTCCTGTAATGCAAGCAAGTAACAACCACCAGTGTCAATGCTCGTGTATTGTCTGCAGTAATATCACTTGATTTATAGAGACCTTCCTTGTAATTTTCAATATGTTTACATTCTTTTGGTGTCAGTTGTTTGCTCTTTCGCTGCTTCACTTTCATTCTGCCATTTTTGAATGAAAAGTGATGAGCAGTCTCTAGGCAAATATGTTCATATCTTTATTTACTGAGCTTCCCATCAAGAATTACTTCCCACAGGCATGAAATCACCATAATAGCTTAGACATTACTATGAAACATAACCAATTACACTGGTCATATTTAGGACTTATTTAAAAAATAATGTAATTCTTTTGTAAAACTAATTATTTCAGAGTTGAAAGAAGGGAACATATTTTACTTATTTGAGATTTCTTTTAACTGACAAGTGACAAATTCTGCTCTCTTTAGCTGTCTAACCTATCTGTTGCGGTATTTCAAACCTCACAGGTGGTCAGTACATCTGGGCTTCTTTTTGTGCAAGTTCTTGACATAGTAGGGAGGAAAAACCAGAGAACAAAACAGAGGTGCTGTATAGTCATGCCAGAATACACTTAAGAAAAGCGGGATTTGTAAAGTGTTACAAGGGTTTGATCCAGGCATAACCTTTAGTTTTAATCATCTAAAAACTCCCACCTAAAAATGGTAACACAAGTCTGAATACTGAAAAAAACTTCAGAATCTGGAAGTACCCATTCTGGAAATGCCCATAGAAAACTGCAGGTCAAATCAGTACTTCACACTGTACCAAAATTTATTCTGATTGCTGCTCTGTCCTTAGGGTGATCATCTAAATATCCAATTTGCCTTTTTAAGTAAATTACCCAGGAAGAGTTGGCATCTTTAGTGATTCCAAATCTCTCTCTTCAGAATCGCTGTTAGACATTCTTTAGTAAATGGAATATATTTCTCAGAATCCTCAAGATTTGTTTTCTTGCCTTTTCAAAAATCAGATACACGCTTGCTTGTCTACTCTGGTGAAAAGTCAAAATCTCTCTTAAAATTTACATTGTCAGTAATAGTATCGTTATGTGATAGGTTGACCTTGGCTAGCTGCCAGGTGCCGACCAAACCACTTTCTCACTTTCCCCCCTCAATAGGACAAGGGAGAAAATAAGGTGACAACACTTATGGGTTGATATAAATATAGGGAAATCACTCACCGGGGACTGTCATAGGCAAACCAAACTTAACTAGAGGAAGATGAATTAAATTTGCTGCCAATTAAAATAGATTTGGATAGCGAGAAATTAAGAAAAATTAAACCAAAACCTTTCCTTCACTACCATCTTTCTTCTAGGGTTAACTTTATTCCTTCATTACTGACTCCTTTGCCTAGTGTGGAAAACCTACTTGGCCGTATGCTCACCACAGGTGGCAATATCTTTTGGAAATATCCACCTGCTCTGACGTGGGGTCATTTACAGCCTGCAGTGCAAATTTTTGTTATGGTGTAGATCAGGTTGCAGGGGAATCTCTGCTCTGGTACCTGGAATACCTCCTCTGCCTCCTTCTACACTGGTTTGAACTAATTAGCCCTGCTGAAGACTGTCATGTTTCATTCCAATAACATTGGACCGTGGAGTTGCACCTACATATAATCATATGTGTAAATTCTTGCAGGAGCAGAGTTTAAATTTCATACCAGTCCAACAAATAAACCCTGTGTGGGCCAACTAGTAGTGAGCTTTATATTCAGACAAAGCAGATATGCAGTGTTAAATAATGTGATATATTAGTGTAAGAAAAAATATAAAAAAAATTTACACTTTCCCCACTTTAAACTCATGATTGTTTGGCATTTATTTTATGGAGTGAAATTATTTCATCTGTGTAGAAATCCTGTAAGTAAGCCAACGTCCATTTGGCATAACAACGTTACTTCTTAGCTAGCTCCTTTTGTCATCTAATCTTATCAGGGTAACCTTTAAGGAATTACTTGACTTTCTAAAAATTATTGTACTGTCACATCTTCAGTTGTTTAGACTCTTGGAGTAGAATCCATTATTCTTAATTTGTTTCATACTTTTGTATAATATGTCATGCATGGCACAGAAATGCACTATGGAACACAAATTATATAGAATAAAACTTCATCTGCATTTAAAATTACAAACCAAACCTAAATTCCAAATTATTGAAATGCACACCTCCACCTAACACTTATTTTTTTAAGAAAGTTGTGATTTGTTTTTTCTTACTTTTTAATATATAATGTCACTTATTTGAAGTGCATCACAAAAGAAGCTCCACTTGGAGTTTGGTATCTTTGGCTTAATTACTCTGTTAAGAGAGATGTGATGTATGTTGTAAACTAGCTATTTGGCCACTTAGGCTATGTCTGTATTACTAAATATTACAGTTTCATGACCATTTTTCAGTCTTGAGGTTAGGTAGCACACCATAATTTTTCTGCTAGTCTAAGTTTTTTCTCCCATAGAACCGCACTACCTATTGGAATTGATCCAAAGCCAATATTATTTTCTCATTCATGCCCAGAAATCACTGTGTGTCATTTGGTATAGGCCAAAACCATACCAGGCTACATTATGTACATATATGATACATTCTATAATGCCAAAAGAAAGTCATAAGCAGGAAAAATGGTCACTTCATTCAAATTACGTAGTACTCATTATAATTATTCAATAGATCCTGAAGACATGGATCAGATTATTAAACAAGTCAATTTAGATAGTAAATAAAAATACATACATATATATATATAGTGTTACAAACTAGACAAAGCTGGTAGCAGAGAGTTATGTTCTAAAAAGTCAGGGTAATTTAATTTGATAGTTACAAACAAACATGCAATTAGTATCCCACATTTTTACTTTTTTGTGTCAAGAAATGCAGAGTTAGCTGGAACAAGTACATATGATGCCTCACAATTTATTAATGTAGTATTAAATTCTATTAACTTTGCACATGATTGACACATTATTACCCTGCTTCTAGTAGAGTGATTTTAATGAGGTTTTTATCAGGTTACCCAGGATCATAAGTCTTTTTAAAAGCCTTTTCTGCTTCTAGAAGCACTTGCATTTCCCCCTTTGTCCCACTCAACAAAAATGAAAACACATCAGTGTGTTTTATTGGTCACCAGCCATCACGTACTTTTAAATAAGGCTTTGCTAGGGACTAGTAGTATACAAATCTTGTGGTATGGTGAACCTTCACACTCCATTATTTAATGCAGTTTTCCAGCAAGGGATCCTTTGATACACTATGAAACTAAATGAAAATCAGCAATATTATGTTACTGATGAGCACCAGAGGTAGCACAGATGTATTGAAAGTGGGAGGGAAAGGTGGGATGAGACAGGAGGATTCTCCTATTGTGTGATCATCATATAAAGCCACAACTTTAGTCACTTGAAATATTATAAATGCAAGGTTAGTATCAAGTATACAAACAAACAAAACTAATTCCTGAAAAATGGCTTTGTGAGGAAAGGGAAAATCAAACCAGTATGAGTACAACCCATGTGTTCAGAATTATTCACCACCTTTTCCTGTAAAATAGAGATAAAGAGAATATATCTGATCTTGACCATAGCTATTAGGAAAGACATTTTCTTCTTGTCTCCCCTCACTTTCTCTTCCCTCCCTTCACTTCCTCTTACCCTTTCACTCCCTGCCCCGGCCCCAATATCTGTAGCTCAAAAATCCAACTAATTAGCCATTCCCCACCTTTTTATTTTATTATCCAATTCAAATGAGTACAGGTGTGGTAATTTCGAAAAGGACAAACCAATAAAATCTGAGTCTCAAGACATGCTATTTTCCACCTAATTGTTCTGTGAGAGAGCTGTCTAATTCATTTTGTTTTCTTCATAATATTTTGTACACTAGCCAGCAAAAAAAAAATAAAATTAAAGAAACAAACAGAAAAATGGAACCCAAAACCCTAAACCACCTTTCCAACAAAATTTAAAGAATTGCAATTCTATTGACATCACCTGTTTTGGTTGTTTCCTTCATAATTTGAACAGATATATCAGTTTTGTCTTCTTATCCATTAGCACTCAAAGATAACTGCCCTAAGGCATATTCATTTAAGGAGGAACTTTCCAAAATGACAGCAAGTCCTTTCTGATTAGTCTCAAGGGGCTCCAATTCAGTATCCAAGACATTTTTTTCCTTTCAAATAGTGATGTAAATGAGCACTCCACCCTCCTCTAGATGCCACTGTCTCAAAAATTACTAAAGTCATAAATGACCTAACAAAAAACTGAGAAGCTGAAAAAAAACCAAACTAGAGGATTATGTTTTCCTAACAGTTTTCAAACTCAAACTCTTCCTTTTTTTTTTTTAACTTATTTTTAAACTTATTTAAAAAGTATAAGATCTGAATAGAATAAACCTTCCAACTCTACACTGTTTTCCTTCTATGAAACTCCATGCCTATCAGGAATGTAGTTTCTGACTCTCTTTGACTTTTTCTCCAGGGTAAGGTGTTGACAAGTCTCAAGGCTTTTGTATTTCTAGGAGTATTTATCAAACCAACTATTTGCATTTTCCGGGGAAGTTCTAGGTACAAAATTACATTTTATTGTTTCACGTAGCACAGGATCACAGTGTCTTAAAAGCAGCACCAGAAGACAGAATCTTTCTCTTGGGTGCTTGGTTGCATTTCAGGGAAGTGTCTTTCCTGAAACTGAAAAAATAATCTGACAAAAACGTTTCTCACTGCACTCAGCAAGATGATGTTCAAACATTCAAAACCCTTGTCTAGTCTCAGCAAGATGATGTTCAAACATTCAAAACCCTTGTCTAGTCTCATGGCAATTTTGTTTGTCTGATAACCAATGAGGAGTGGAAAGAGAAAGAGAATATAGCTTACTTAAGACAAAGAAAAACTGTAAGAATCCCTTACTTCAGCCATGGAAAAAATGCACACTTATTTATAAAAAAATCAGTTGTCACTTTTAGCATACCTATGCAAAACAGAAGTGACTGAAAGCTCATTGCATGTATTTGACATGATAGGAGAATCTTGAGCAAACCTGGTGCTGTGTTGGGGTATGTTTGTTTCGTCTCCCTCTACATTTGCAATTAGAAGACATTCCAAGAGAAGAAGATTACTACATTGAAGAATTTCTATAGACTGAATACTGAACTCCCGTTGATTTAATGATAATTCAAGATAAGCAAAGTTGGGAAACGCAGATACTGGATTTGACTGTGCTAAAATATGGTTGTCTTCTAACGCGTCACTGCCCCTTGATATTGTGTTTTCTTGGCATTATGTAATTTTAAAAGTTTACTAGTAAGTCAGATATGAACCAACTAGAGTAATTAAATACTTGGATGATTGAGAAAATTTGACACATTTTTTTGTTTTTCCTTGCTATTTTCTCTGTTTTCAGTAGGCTTTTTTCTTCTTTCTTTCTTTTTTTCTTTTTTTGGGTCAATAGAGTGAGAAAAATAGGAATATTTGTTCTGTATCAGACCTGTATTAGATCAAAATAATGTGAGTTAGGATCTCTTTGCCATCATGTTGATATTTCTGGGAAAATTGGTGGTGATAATGTCTAATAAGACCACATGCTGTTGTAAGATTTCACTCAAAAAAAGTTAAGATGACAGAAAAACACAAGGTCATCATAATGTTGCTTTTCTCTTTTCATGACTATACCCCATCTTTAACATCTTTGAATCCTGTTATTTCATAGTCTCGTATTTATTGGAAATAAAGGAAATCTTTGTTGTATTTCAGTAACAGTGAATAAAGGCAGCAACTTGATGTTTTTCTAAGTTGATATCAAAAATCTTGATATATGTTTACATAGGAATTAAATCAAATTATGTTTGGTTTTCTTATTAGTTCACATATTATGACATTTTAGTTAACATTTTGTGCAAAATGTTTTTAAGGAAGTGAATTGCATGTATATTTTATTATATCTGTTCATGTTGGTGTTATTTAGTCATCAGGTGATGCAGAAAGCCTTCATGTAAATTCCAATCAAGAAAATCACAGAATTTCACATTGAAGCCATATTGGAAACTGTTACTAAAAATCATCTTAAAAATATGATTTGTTGAACTGTAAAGACAAAAACTGCACTTTTCGCTTGTTGAGAAGTGAATTGAAATCAGAATTTCTGGGTTTAGCTGTGTGAACTTAAGTAGATATTGTTTCTCCCTTTACTGTAAGAGGCACGGGAAAGTAACCTCAATAGAGAGCAGGAAGGAAGTTATATGGATAACTGGTGGAAACCATTTGATTTTTTTTAACAGCAGAACAACTAAAGCTTTTCCTTATGTTGAATAAATTTTTGTACACATGTGAAGCCTTTTTTTCAGTCCAAAGTAACTTTAAAAGAACTTTAAAATATTGACTTTTTTTTTCTCATTTGGATATCTCTTACAATAACATGCCTGTACAAAGATACTGACATCTGATTTGGTAAAAGTATTTTATTGGTCCTTAGTATTATGTCCAGATTTGAGATTTCATCTCTTTTATTAATATGTGTATAGAGTGATGGCATGAAATAAATCTGCATTTTCTCAGGGTTTGTTAATATTTAAAAATAGAATAGAAGTAGTAAATTTACTGCATTTCAGAGAGAACAAAGTGACTATATTTTGTGGTCTTACTAGCATTAATCATGGTGCATTGAATTTTTCACATCTGACTCTCTGGTCTATTGATGCCAAAAGTATGCAGTATAAAATAGGCGAAAGAGGGGGAGGATAAACTGATGATCTATGCTTTACATTCAAATTCCTGTTCTTTGGGGATTTGGGAACACTTATTTTCCTTGTGTTTTGGACATAACTAAAATATTTCTTTTCTTTACCTTTTTGCAAGGATCAGACCTTTATGTAACTTCCCTTTATCTTTTGAATCAAGTGCTCTATACAGTTGTTTATGTGGTCCAGACTTAACGTGTTCATTCTTTTATGAAGAGAATGAATTACAGCATCCTGATTTGTTCTGTACCCCACCAAAGAAATATAAACAGTTCCAGTCAAGAACTGAACACTCTAAATACAATTTAGCATGAGTTAATAATAATACAAATAATAAACAATGATCTTAAAACAAGCCAGAATTTATTATACAGTTAATCTTAAGCCAAAGTCCTGAAGTCAGAGCACAACTGCACTGAGGAAAGCCTTTATTATGCAGAACAGCATAGGAGACCTGCAGACCTTTTCTTTCTCCATGGGTTTCTAGAGTGCAGGTTCATGTGCTCTTCAGTGGCAAAGCTGGTTTAAAAAATCACTTTTCTAACATCACTTGCTGATTTCTGCCTGTGTGTTAGAATTCATCACTTCTTCAAATGTAGCAGTGCAGCTATTTCTAATGCGGTGCTGTAAAGTGAATCATTGACGTGAATAACAAACCTTGGAGACTCTTTTATTAATATAGTTCACTTCAGGGATCTATTCTACATTATGGCCTTACAAATGTTTTCTGCAGCACAAAAGAGAGAATGGTGAATGAGAAAAAGCAGTGGGGGGTCAAGGTGTGTGTGTTTGTGTAGGGAGTGAGGACCTCTTAAATTAGCTTCACTTGCAAGGAAAATATATGTGGAACTATGTTCTTAGTCTTCCATCTGCTCTCTTCTTTACATACAACTTCTATTCACATTGTTTTTCTGTTCCTCCCTCCAGGGGGTATTCACCGTTTAAAACAAATGTCTCGCAGTTGAAAATTCGATTCACTTCAGGAACATGTAGTTTCTCAGATAGGACGGCCCCATTGAATTCCCAATAGCTCTGCATACACTACCATGAATACCTACAACCTCTCATCACAAGGTAAGATTTTTAGCACATTCTTTCCTTTATTTGAGATGTAGAGAGAAAGAGAAACAATGACAAAGGCATAATGATGACAAATATATTCCCACATTGTCCCTGCAGTCAGTTCTGCTTCTATTGTGATTAACAAACTCTTCTTTTACTTCAGTTGAAGCAAACTGCTGACAAGCTGTAGATAGACTGGAAAAGTAAATTGAAACAATATGTTACAAATTCCAAAAGTAATGTCTCCAATTGCACACTACATTCTACATTTTTGTGACATAATTCCTGCCTCTTTAACAAAATTTAAAAGGAGAATATCAACAAGTGCAAATATGAAAACCCTATATCCTGGGCAAACATTGCATACAAAAAGTACTGAGTAAAGACTACAGCTTCAATAGAAAAATCCTACTTGTTTTTTTTGGTTTTATTTTGGAGATTTTTTCTGTTCAGAGAAAGAGAACTGTTTCATTAATAAGTCGTGTAAAACTGTGCAAGTTATCTTATATATACTTTTGTCCAACCCCCTGCTAAAGTAGGGCCTCTACAGCCCATTGTCCAGGACCACGTCCAGATAAATTTTGAATATCTTCAAGGGAGTGTTCTGATTTTGTCTGGGGTAGAGTTAATTTTCTTCATGGTGGCTAGTATGGGACTATGTTTTGAATTTGTGCTGAACACAGGGTTGATATTATAGAGATGGTTTTTTGTTGCTGAGCAGAGCTTACACAGCGTGCTTTTCATACTGCTACACTGACAAGGAAGTTGGAGGTGCATAGGAGGTTGGGAGGAGACACAGCTGCAACGGGTGACCCAAACTGACCAAAGGGATATTCCATACCATATGACATCATACTCAGTATTTAAAGTGGAGGGAAGAAGGAGGAAGGTAGGGATGTTTGGAATGACATCATTCCCAAGTAACTGTTAGGTGTGATGGAGCCCTGGCTCCAGGAGATGGCTGAACACCTGCCTGCCCATGAGAAGTGGTGAATTAATTCTTTGTTTTTCTTTGCTTGAGTGTGTGGCTTTTGCTTTCCCTATTAAACTGTCTTTATCACAACCCACAAGTTTTCTAGCTTTTACCATTCTGATTCTCCTCCTGATCCTGCTGTGGGGGCAGTGAGCGAGTGACTGCGTGGGGCTTCTTAATTGCTGGCTGGGGTTAAACCACAACAGGGAGACTGCACAACCTGTGCCAGGGGTCAGTCACTTTCATAGTAAAAAAGTCTTTCCCAATGTTCAGATAGAAGATTCTGTGTTTCGGTTTGTGGCCATTT
The DNA here is from genome assembly GCF_001604755.1 of Lepidothrix coronata. Classification (NCBI taxonomy): domain Eukaryota; kingdom Metazoa; phylum Chordata; class Aves; order Passeriformes; family Pipridae; genus Lepidothrix; species Lepidothrix coronata. The sequence continues at coordinate 5,220,032 of NW_016690230.1, forward strand.
CCTCTTGTCCTGTCACTAGACACCACTAAAAAGAGCCTGGCTCCGTCCTCTTTACACATGCCCTTCATACACCTTGATGAGATATCCCCAGAGCTTCATCTTCTCCAAGCCAAACAGTCTTAACTCTCTCAAACTTTCCTGCTATGAGTGGTGGTCCAGTCCCTTAATCATCTTTGTGACCCTTTCTTGAACTCTCTACAGTATATTCATGTCTCTCTCGTACTGAGGAGCCCAGACCTGAAGACAGCACTCCAGTGCTGAGTAAAGGGGAAGAATCACCTTTCTCATTCTGTGGCAGTAGTTTGCCAAAAGCAGCTGACAACACCATTAGTTGTTTTTTCACAAGGGCAAACTGCTGGCTCATGTTAACTTATTGTCCACCAGGACCTGTAGGCCATTTTCTGTAAAGTGCCAGGTCTAAGCCACACGCTTGCCTGGACAGTTTACTTATATTTAAGATTCCAAGTGTTTCACCCACACGAACTCTTGCAAAGACTTTACATTCTTTAATTCCTTGACTAGTGCAAAGAGAAAAAGTTACACACTTCTCCCTTCCGTACTTCTTCTAATTTAGCGACAAAATAAGCATTTTGGCAAAAGAGTTTTAGAGGAGTAAGAAACAACCAAGAAGCACTCCACAAAGTGCTCAGCAAATACCAACCCCACACAATTTAGTGAAATACAACCCATTGGTTTTAAGTTACCCACAAGAGGAAGGACAAAGTAAAGGAAGAAAAGAGAGAAGAAGAAAGGAGTGAAGAAAGAGAGAAGAGAGAAAAAAATAGTTTCTGCCAAGAGTCACATGGTAGCAGCTTCCAGGAGAGAAGGCAGAACAAGTTGGAGGCCCTGTGCACCTCTATTTATCTGGTTTGGCTACTGTGGCCACCCCTCTCAGGTGGGACATCTGATTCACTGACCACTCAGTGCCCTCCTAGCCAAAGTGAGGGGTGCTGTAGCCAATAAGGGGCTCCAGGGGGCATGGTGTGGGTGGGACATGAGACAGGCCTTTTGATTGACATGCCAGCCACAGGGCTCCCGAACCACGAACTCTCCATGCACTCCGCCATGTTGGCTGCAGACCTTACCATGTGCCTTCTGATACTGCCATGAGGTTGGCCCCCTCCTCGCCATGCCCCCTCCCAACAAGATGGTTGATTCTACCCAACAATCAAACAACCCAGTGAGGTACAAATCTGGACTCTCACACAGCCTCTGTAGGCTTTTTACTCTGTTTCAGTTTGGCCAGGAGCTCATTGTTTATCCACACAGACCTGTCATTTTTTACTTAACTTCACATTCATTGGAGTTGAGCTCTCTTGAGCTTGCGGGAGGTGATCCTTGAATACTAACCAGCTTTCTTGGACCTCTCTTCTCTCCAAGGCTTTATCTCGTGGGAAGTTTCCCAGTAGATTTTTGAAGAAGTCAAAGTCTGTTCTCCTGAAGTCCCAGGCTGTGAGCATGCATTTCATTGTGTTCCCTGTCCCCAGGATCCTGAAATCCACCATCTCATGGTCACTGCAGCCAAGTTTTTTTTGACCTTCACATTCCCAATGAGTCCCTCCTTGTTGATGAGTAAGAGGTCCAGTACACACTCCTTGTTGGCTCCTCTGTCACTTATGAGAGAAAGTTATTGCCAAAGCATTACAGGAACTTCCTGAATTGCTTATGCCCTACTGTGCTGTCCCTGCTACCAGTCCTTTTTTTCCTTTCTCTGTCTTGATCTCTATATCATTGCAAGTAAGATATAAACTAAATTGAATATCTGATATCCAGTCAGCAGTGATTACAGTTTGTGGTATAGGCAGTCCTTCTCTCCGGGGCTGCTCTTAATCCATTCTCTGCCTGGCCTCTGTCTGTACTTAGGATTGCCCCAAAGTAGGTGCAGGACCTTGCATTTGACCTTGTTGAACTCCATGAAGTGTGAACAAGCCCACCTCTCAAGCCTGTCAAGATCCCTCTGGATCGCATCCTTTCCCTCTGGTGTGTCAACCACACACTTTGGTATCATCCCCAAACTTGCTGAGGGTACACCCAATCCTAATGTCTATGTAGCTGACAAAGACATTAAACAGCACCAGTCCCAGTGTATTGACCCCTGAGGAAAACTACTTGTCACTGGTCTCCAGTTGGACACTGAGCTGTTGACACAACTCTTTCAGTGCAATCATCCAGCTGATTCCTTATCTATTGAGTGATCCATCCATCAGATCCATACCTCTCCAGTTTAAAGACAAAAGTGTTGTGTGTTACAGTGCCAAATGCTTTGCACAAATCCAGGTAGATGGAACCAGTCACTCTTCCCTTACCAAAAAATAATTTAACCTCAACACTGAAGGCCACCAAATTTATCAGGCACCATTTGCCCATAGTGAAGCCTGGAAAAGAAATGGACTTTCTCGCACCTTGAAAGAAATGGAATTTGACTTTTTCTGTCTGTGATTGTGCCTGATGATAATGATTTCTTAGCATATAGCCCGTCAAAAGATTAATAGAATTAAAATCTTCGCAAAATAAGCCTGTTCTCACTGACAGATAACTTGTTTTATCCCTCTTCCTTTTGAAAGACAGTAAACAGAAACAAAGCCTGCAGCAATACAAAGAAAGCTAGCACATTAAAGAGGGATTAGCTTCAGGAGGCTATGACAGATGTAAAGTACTTTGCACACATTGCTATGTGATGTTCAACATATGTTGTCAATTAAAAATTGCTTAAGAAATATTTAACAAGGCAAAGCTAACATACCCCTAGTTTGTAAGAATATATTGAGCTTATGCATCACTGCCTCTCATTTTATTTTTTTCAGTTTTGTTGTAAGCTGAAGAGAACATTTTATAACATGAGTCTTAGCTAGTTTATGTTTTAAAGTAGCATTTTAATTCAATGTATTGGAAAACAGCATTCATTTCATCTTTTAGTATGACAACAACTGGATAATTTAGGAAGGCAGAGGACCAACTAAACTGATTAAAATTAGTTTTCTGCAGTAAAATATCATTCACTGCATTTTTAAAAATAAGCATCTAAACAGATTCAAGATGTCATAGGCTTTAGCACATTCTTTACCTTGACTTTTCTAATGCCAATTACTGGGAAATCCTCCCAGAGATTTCCTAGGGACACTAAGACATATGACACAAGCTCTTAGGTTAAATTCTATTTTATCATCTTCCTTATCTCCTGCCCCTCAATATTTCCCTGTGCAAGATATTTTATTTTGTTTTGGCTTTTTTTTCTAAAATGATGAGGTTTTGTGCCCTATTTAACCCCCAAATGGCCACTAGATAGTATTCTCTACATTGTCCCCCAAATACAAGTGTCTTTTTATACACTGTACTGTAAAGCCTCCATAAAAAAGCAAAATTCTTGTTGAACTCTGATACATTCAAATCTCTTCACAAAAGTTTTACTCCTAATGCTAGGAAATTCCTGAAAGCATCATTGCCTGTTTTATGACAACAAATGAAGAGCTTTTGACCCCTGAGAGAACAGAAATTTGCTGTCATCTATGGAAAACACTGCTCATGTCTGTGTTGTATGTGTTGTATATATTAACTTCTGTTTGGAGGAAGAATGATTGAATATGTAGAAGAAATCAATGGTAGGTCCACAGACATTTTTCAGTATCTAATAACCACTGTTGAGTCCTGAAATATTCTCACAATGAATTAACCTTTCAGTTAAAGTCTGTAGTTCCACTAGTAATATTGCTGTCTTGAACCTCCTCTGATGGAATTTTTTTTCCAATAATAAAAAAAATGAATGTTTAACAATAAATTTACAGTGTTTATCCCAAGAATTTTTGTACTTCTTAAATACATATTGTAGGCTGCTGCATACATCATCTGCTGACCAAATGTCAGCCCAATTCCTACTTCCCTTTAAATAAGATATAAAAGAACTCAAGTATCCATAGAACTGTAAACTGAATGTGCCCTTAAATGTGTTGTTAATGTGGGAATTTATAATAAATTACTACGCTGATGGATGTTTGACTATAACTTGAACTATTAACTAAGAAAAACTGAAACATATACTCAAATATTGCAATATATGTTAATTTAAAGGAACATTATAGAACATATATTTCTGCCTCAGCAAGAGACAGAAAAGGCATAGAGGAGGAAATGAGACTGGTTTTATATATACAAAACTGGAACTACTGAGTAATTACTTTTTTCTTGATCTTTATTTTTCTCCCTGCTCCTTTTTTGAATATATACTCTGAGATTATAAGTATAAATTTAAAAAAAGTGACAACCGTATAGTATTGATCCTAAGAACTGGTAGATCATGTTGTACAATCCAATTTAGAATCCAAGCTAAAATATATGTAAAACATGTTGGTTTTGCTTTTATCAAAATAAAATTCAAATCTGAAAACAATGTAATGTCTTCAGAAGTTTATTATTATTCAAGTATACCAGAGAAGTGTTTTAGCAATGGTAAGAGGATTTTGTTTGTTGTATGTTCTGGTAGATACAATATTTAAAGCCTGTTATTGAAAACTGAAGCCTTGTTAGTTGCTTAGATACACCTTTCAGTATTGTTTGGTTAAGTATAACCTATACATTTACAAGGAGGGTTAAAAACCATGTGGACTTTGGAAGTCTCAAGGCGTGGTACCTTATTGAGGGAAGAGAGAAGAAAACTTAGGAAACAATATTATATATTTTAAACCTTTCTTTTTGTCCACACAGGCCTTGCTTAAAGCATCATTACTAGGAAAGGAAGGCTACTGTGAGATTTATTAGCAATGTGCACAGCTCGAATTGACGTTCACACAAAAAAATGGAAAATGTATGAGCTGGCCTAAATGTAAATAGGAAGTTATGTCCTTGTAGAAACAATTTAAACTGTTTTACTGTGTTGAAACTTAATATGAAAGATATTTATTTTATTTATAAGGAGTAAAGGATCTTCAGTATTCTAAAACAGTAGGAAAGGATAACACTTGTTAGATTTTCGTATTTGATTATTGTTCAGTAGGGTGTCTTAAGTTTTGTTACTGCATTAAATTAAGTTTATCAACAGTCAATTTCAAATTAACAAGCTCCCCTGTTTTTATGTAATGAAGGCTGTTACAAGCACCAAATCGATTCCACAACATTGCTTTGCCATATTTTCTGCCATTTTTTGGGTACCAATTACCTCATTTTCTACTTATCTGTTTTGATTTTAGTCTTATGATCCAGTGGCTCAAGTTTGTTTTGAATGTTACAGTTACAGCTAAGACAGGGTTAGTTTTTTGCAGTAGCGAGGAGGGGCCATGGGTAGGACACAAAGGTTATTCTATACCCCCCACATCACTGCCTGAGTGAGGGAGCAGAGGGAAGGGAGTCTCTTTCCAGAAGGAAGGGCTCTCTTCTGGTCAGGACAGCATGGCTGCAGTCAGGTCGTGAGCTCCACAGTGAGCATTTTGGATGTGAATCACTCCCTCTTCTGTACACTTTTTTTATTAAAATTGTTGCTGTTGCTGTTACTGTTCCTTTCTTATCTCATTGCTGTTTTCAGTAAATTGTTCTTGTCTCAACCCACAAGCTTTATCTTTTATGCCTTCAATTCTCCTCACCAGCCACCTGCAGGGAGGAGGGGGAAGGGGCAGGAGAGAACAAGAGAGCAGCCTGTGGTTTTAGTGGAGGCACTAAATTGGAGAATACCATTCCTAAATGATGACAAAAGCAAAGCTGATCTTGTCAGGTTTCTTCTATATTGCTTATTGGTTTGTTATAATGATTTGCTAAGAGCTACATTAACACTGGTATACAGATATTCAGCTTTGTGGATGAGTTAGCAAATCTCGAGAGCTAACATTTACTGCAATAGGTTTGAGACTTCATCACTGTCTTCACTGAAGCAGTGCCAATTAATAGCTAGCTCTGAATTTGAAGAACATATGCAGATATTTTGAAAAGTCATAGCATGTATGTGAGGTTTTTGCTCATCCACAGTAGTTTGTTCAGTCATAACAAAATGAAAAAAATGTAATTATCTCTTTCATTAGAATAATTTTAAATGCATCATAGATGCAACCATTTACAGTTTATAGAAGTTTTCTCCCGGAGATATATGTTGATGTCCTCATTTCTGGTACCCACATACCTATAATTTTGATGATCTGATCTTTCCTCTATTAAAAGTGCTGACTGGAAAGGTATAGAAATATACAGTCCTTTAATTATTAATTAACTAATATAGAAAAAAGTTGTGCAAGACCCCTCTCTTCTTTACATATTTCATAGAAGTCTTCATGGTTTGTGAAAGCAGACAGAGAGGTTGTGTGCTGCAGTGGTGAACTGTTATGCGTATCCATATTAACTTTTGTTAGTATTAGCACCACACGTTGTGGTCGTCACAGCAGCTCAAATGTACCCGTATCCTTAATTTCTCACATCAGTATTGAGACACTGAAACTAGGCCTCTCTCTTGAGCCTGTTAAGGCAATTTTCAACTTGTACCAACTCTAGAATTGTTGATTGCATTGGATTTTTTGTTGATGGCCTACATATATCATAAACCTTTGGCTGTTATTTGCTTTTGATATGGGCTGCTTCTATGGAATTGGTCACGTCCTCTCTATTCCATCAGGCTGTAACATGTATATCAATGTTCTTAGGCTGTTTTTAGCAGAAAGCAGTCTTAGGGGTCAGAAGTCTAGGGGGAAAGAACATATTAGAATTTAAAGAGATTTAACTTTTGGTTTTCATTCTGTGTACAACTTCTTGCACATAGCTCCCACAGCAGGGGCTGTCATCTGAAACTAAGTTGGTTGTGTTGTGCTTTGAAACTCCATTATCTTACTGTAAAATCTGAATTAGAGGGTTTTTTTCATCTGCCAGTTTAGATATTGAATGGAAAGCGAAAGTTTACAACAGCATGGTAGTGGCTGAACAGGTAGTGACAGTTGAGTTTGCACTAAAGAGTTCCCTTATGCAGAATTTGGTGCTGTCAGAGCTATCTCTCTAAACCTGGGTGACAAGAACAGTTTTTAACCCTTTTGAGAATTTTAATCTGTCTTCACCTTGAGTTTACTTAATCATATCTCATCTATCTTATGATGGCTGTAGAAAGGCATGAAAAATCCTGATGTGCAGTGGCCCAGAAGTATGAAAATCAGACTCAAGTAAAAATATGCATCCAGTTTCTATACACACAAGAATAAATTCCAGAGTGTGAGCAACTGGAAAATATCTAACATGAAAAGGTGTCTGAAATGGAAATGATAAAAGTAGGGACTTTGCCTTATTTGCTTGGTTTCTGTCATTTGGAAAGTTTCCTTTTGTTCTTTCACAGACAATATTCTTAAAACATCTTTTGCTTCTTTTAAATTTTGCATAATTTTGTTGGTTATTTCCTGTTTCAGTTTTTAAATTAGAAAATATACTGTTAATTAATTTGATTAATTACTACTTATTCAAATAACTCAGTTTTTATGTAGTCCCTGAAAGAGAAAAATCATTCAGTTTCTACTTCTGAAATATTTACTCCTTTGTGCCCTTAAATTATCTATTATGTAGTCTGGTTGAAGTTTTATGCTGCTGGAGGACCCTACTGGAGAAAACTACTAGAAGAAACAATTTAAAAAATAGAGAAGTGACTATCTTTAGAACCTGTGCGTCTTTTGAACCTGAAGACATGTAACTTTGATATAGGCAGTACTCAGTTGTATACAGAAACAATTTTCAAAGCACACTAACACAGAGCTCTAGGGAAATCCTTGCAGCATCTGCCCAGACAAGAGAAATTGCTGCTTAGAACTTCTTGTAGAGTTGTGTAATGCAGGGAATTAATGGATTTGTATCTAATTTCACTTATGTCACTGTATATTTTGATGAGACATAGGTGAAGTTAGTCTCATTTAATGAGAAAGAAAGATGGAAACCCTGGTTTTATTTTGTCACATATTTTCTTAAAGTTTTCCACAATTTAGCTTCTTTAGGTGTTTTACTTTTCACTATTTTGACAGAATACGAAAAACTTTATATTGCCCTAGGACAGAGGTTGAGGTCATAGTAATTTTGTTCCTAAGATAAATTTAGTTCAAAATATGGGGGAAAATATATTTTTCTCTTCTTATTCAGAAAAATATTAATTGTGTGAACTTTGCAATTCATGGTAGAATACAAATCTTAGCTTTTAAAAACTTCATCATATAGACCTATTCATGAAATTACTGAGATTAGCAATAGCATTGGATCTACCTAATCTACCTGTTCAGATGGGTCACTGTATCACAGCTGAAAATCTCTACCTCATGGCAGATTCATCATAGAGGGAATTTCATAGATTTTCTAGCTGAATTTGTGCTGGTTAATTAAACAATACCAAAGAACATTATTGGACATGGGTATGCTATCACGTTTATTGCTAAATTATTATGAAGTTCTGTAGAATCATTTCAGCTCATAAAAACACTCTTCGTTATTTTCAGGCACCATTGAGGAGGGAGCACGAGTAAGGAAACATTCTTAATAGGCAATTTTGATGTTGCCGCTCTATCTCAGAGGATAAGGGCACTTCAAAGAATGGATATGAGCCAATCCACGTCACACAGCCTCTGTTAGTGAACAATCTTAGGACTACTAACACAGATGTATACATGAGTTTTAAATTGTACTGATAAATTCAGCGCCTTTTTAAAATGTATTTATTATTAAGGGGAAATTTGGACTTTAATGACTTTTCAGGTTTCCAATCCCTCCCATACTTTGTACTTGCTTACTGCTTTCTTTCATTTTGTCTCCTCTAGGACTTTCTTTTGCCCTCTTTTTCACCCTCTTTCAAAAATAATGATCTATATATCTCTCATTGCAGGCAAGAGCAGTGCCCTCTTTCTCTTTGTTCTGTCACATTCAACCCACTGTTCTGTTGTGTTCTCCTTCATTGTCCCTGTTTAGTTATCTCCTCTAAGCTTTTTGTCCACATTGTTCCTTGTCTTTTGCTCACTCCCAGTCATAATGAAGTTGTGGCATGTTCAGATTTAAGGTCAAGTGTTACCATTTGGAAAATGCCGGGTTCCAACTTAACAGCTACAAATTTAGGGGTGAGTTGAGAGAATTTTAGGAGAACTTCAGACTTTTAAATGTGTTTACTGTTTTATTTATTTTCCAAGAGAGAGAGAAAAAAGAAACTACTAATTTATTAAATTCACTGTATTGAATTAACTCTCTAACAAGCCTTTATTTGCACAAATCTGACACTAATCATAGTTAAATGCCTAATTAGGCTATTAGAAAGCAAATCTAAATTAAAACTGAACATTTTCTTTTTTTTAATTATGAAAAATCTAGCAAGAAAATAAAAATATTTTAAAGTGTAGAGGAGTGCAACATTCCTTTCTGGTACCCTGAGCCCAGCTGGAATAACTGCAGAGGAGACTCTGTTCCCCTTGTATTTATCACAGCAACCCTCCAGTAAGGTTAAGCTTCTTACCTTTCTTCTCTTTTGGATTAGACTTCCATTAAACTTACTGTTGAGACACTAAATTGGCATTCCATGTTGACTGCCACACAGTCTTGTTATATTTCTTGTTTCTTTTGAAAATTAGTTTCTTGCATAGCTAGCTATTGATCTTTGTTTCAAAATCTGTTCAGATTAACTCTTAATATATGTGTAGTATCTTTATGTTATGGAGCACAATTTTTCTATATAGAAACTAATGTAGATTGCTAAAATAAAGCCAAATTCAGACAACAATTTAGCTAAGGAGTAAATCTGGCACTGTTTTAAAACTAAGAAATATTTTTTATTTTTCTGGCATTGTGTTGATGTACCTGTGTATCTGACTTTATAAACCTATTTATTGCTAATATATTCAAAAAATGGGAGTAGAGCCTTACAATAAACATTTCTGGTAATCAGTTTGATATTTTTAAACATGAACTATTCTCTGTTATCAAAACTCTTGTTGACTTCAGATGTAGCAACTTATTTTTAGATCACAGTCTTGAAAGTGCTGATAGCTTAGACTAAATCTTTCTATTACCATACAAGGAAATAAGTTAAATAATAAGTTATTATTTAACTTATAATAATAAGTTAAATAATAAACTCTGCAAAAAATAGGAAAGGTCATCTACAGCCTTTACATAACATATGTAAGGGAAGCGAGAATGAGAGTCATCTTGCTTTGTTGTTTGAAATAAAAGCTCTCTGGAACTCTTCTCTTCCGTATGGAGGCACACAGTGTAATGATGGGAGGTGCATGGCCCATATAGCCTGTGGTTATCCTGGTGAAAAAAAACTGGCACATAGGAGAAAACTTGCTTTGCCTCTTAATAAATTTCAAGGAAGTATTCTAAAAGGTGCCTCTGATTTATTTTTTTTTTACATTGGCTTGTTTTTCTAGCCCAGAGATGTTGACTTCTAAAACTTTCACCTGTCTCTTGACATTTCATACAAATATTTAGCTGTCAGCTCAGACTCAGAGTTTTTAGTCTTCTCTTTAAGCTACCTCACTTGTTTTCTTCTTTTAAGGTGAGATGAATTATGTTCTAATAGTGCCTGTTACTGTAACCAAATAAGGAAACCCATCCATATGCAAGTGTTTATAAAGTTTACAGCCAGGTAAATTGAATTCCCCACTGAATGTCACTTAAAACTATAATTTTCTAGTTAATGTTAGCTCTCCCATGCCCAGGTTAAATTTTAGTCTTACAGATTCTTATTGTCCAACATGTCCAAGGAGAATCCACATGCCTGAAGTCTAGTCCAGCATCTTTGATTATTGAGTCCTCTCTTTTTTTACTTGAAAAATTTATATTGTTTTACTTTTATTTGTTAAGAATGCTATTGTAAATAAAATTTTCTCATATTGACTTCTGACTATCCACTCTTCTATGTTTCTTCACTGGTACCTATACTGAGTCAAGCATAAATGATATATTTTACTTTTCAAGACCTTTCACAAACTCTTGCTTTCTTCCTTATGAGTACTGAAGGTCTGACTCCTGATTCTAATAATTAGAAATGCAACAAGAGGATAAGTAATTCTTTATGACTTGTCCCTTGCCACTCCTATTCATCGTCGCTATTTCACAAAAGTGTGCCCAAAACACACATGGTTTTTGTTGACACCTCCCTTTTGTTATAATGCTTAGGAAAAAATAACAAGCTGATGGTATTTTGGCTGAACACCAGGTACCCGCCAAAGCCACTCTATCACTTCCCTGTACAACGGGACAGAGGAGAGAAAATATAATGTAGGCTTTATGAGTTAAGATAAAGACAGGGAGAGGTCCCTCACTGATCAACATCATGGGCAAAACAGACTCCAAGTGGGAATATTAATTAAATTTATTACCGACAGAATCAGAGCAGGATAATGAGAAATAAAATAAATCTTAAAAACACCTTCCCCCACCCCATCCTCTGTACCAAGTTTTACCTCCTCCCCTTCAATGGCACAGGGAGACAGGGAATGGGGGTACTGGTCAGTCCATCACACATTGTCTCTGCTGCTGCTCAGGGAGAGGAGTCCTTCCCCTGCTCCCCGTGAGGTGCCTCCCACAGGAGACAGCCCTCCAAGAACTTCTCCAACCTGAGTACATCTCACAGGCAACAGTTCTTCAAAAAGCGCTGTAACATGGGCCACTTTTCCACAGGTGCAGTCCTTCAGGCACAGGTTGCTCCAGTGTGGGTCCCCCACAGGGCCAAAAGTCCTACCAGGAAAACCTGATCCAGTGTGGGCTCCCCTCTCCATGGGTCAGCAGGTCCATTCCACAACCCTGCTCCAACACGGGCCTCCCAGAGGGTCACAGGCTCCTTCAGGCATCCATCTGCTCTGGTGTGGACTCCTCCATGAGCTGCAGGTGGATCTCTGCATCCCCTTGGTCCTCTATAGGCTGCAGGGACACAGCTGCTCCACCATGGGCTGCACCATGGGCTGCAGGGGCCTCAGCTCTGGCACCTGGAACACCTTCTGCTCCTCCTTTTCCACTGACCTTGGTGTCTGCAGTTGTTCACATGTCCTCACTCTGCTTTTCTCTGGCTGCAGTTACATCTGTGCAATAACTTTTTTTTCCTTCTTAAATATGTTATCATGGAGGCATTACTATCATTCCTGATTGGCTCAGCCTTGGCCAGTGGCAGGTCTGTCCTGGAGCCAGCTGGCATTGGCTCTACAGGACATGGGGGAAGCTTCTGCGACTTCTCACAGAAGCCACTCCTGTAGCCCAGCCTCTGCTACCAAAACCTGGCAACACAAATCCAATACACACCTCTTCTAAGCAAGCCTACTTCCTTTCTAGTTGAGAGAGATATCTAAGTCAGTAATGTTGCATCATATTCCAGAATTGACAGAGGGAGCTTAGCTTGGCATACACAGCAAAGCTTAACCTAGGAGTCTAGCTTTAGACAGATAGAGGTAACTAAGTTTAATAATACTCTTAAATTTTAAGTTTCGTGAAATATACAGTTTTTCTTCTGTTTGCATGCAGATTTTAATACAATGGGATCTAAGTCCATAACTGGGCCTGGATTAGTTACCAGTGTTAGACAGTCACTAACATAAAACTGAAAAAAATAGTCACTACAATAAAATTTTGATCAGTGATTAATTAGTAACAAGGTTTCACCAGAAAAGTTGTGACTTTAAATGTATAGTCACTATTATTGCATTATAGTTTAAAACATAATGATTGAATTCAGCTATTTTTGTGTTGAATACTTTATGTAGGCAGGTAATGAGAGAGAAAAAATATCTAATGTAGCTGATTACAGATGATGCAACATAATGTAATTTAACAGTTGACACACGCTATTACGGATAATAACATCTTTAGACTAAGCCTAATCACATTCTTTGTTAATGCAAAACTTAAGCCCAAGTCCAGTATTTTTAAATAAAACTTTTAACTCCATCTGTCAAAGAAGAGCAATTGGTATTAATGACTGTCTTCATGGTTTTTATATAATAACATCTGTCATTAAAATATAAAAAAATAGTGTTTCAAGCTATGCAATTTTAAACTGTCTTAAAGAGCAGTGAAGCTAATATTCTAATAACATGTATCCATTTTGTACCATTTGACTTCATATTCTAAACAGCATACAAACAGTCAATTCAAGCATAGTATTTTTATTTAAAACAAGAAATATCTATTTAAATTAAAGAAACTTGTAGGACAATGTTTTATTACTGGTTTGGAAAAAAGCTTGTAATCTTTTATCTCTATATATTCTATAAGCAGAGAGCTGCTGATACCTAACTTATGTTGGTGTTGGGGCTTTTGCTGATGTTGTTTTCCCTATCTTTCAGGGTTTACTGTTACCTAGAGTGACTTTTAAGTATTCTGGACCATTGAAACAATGGCCATTGAGTGGATCACAGTATAAAATCTCCAAGTGGGTGAAAGGACCCAGCCACTGCAGAGGTTACCTCTGTTTAGCTGGAATATGAACATGAGAAAATGTGCTACATAAAGCTTCTATGCAAGATGCAACTACCACTTTCAATATTTTACGGATGATTTTTCAACAGGACATGTATCAGCTTCCCAGCAAGAATGTCAAGCTTAGCTCTCCTAAAGTCTGAGAATCACAGTTTTTACCACACTCTAATACTTCTCTCTAACAAGCTCTTGTTTTGCAGGAATAGTGTATTTATGCATACTATTTCTACTCTTATTTTGAAAATTATATCTATATTATCTTGTTTACCAAAAAAATTCGTTCTCTTTGTTGTATATAAAATTAAATACATCTGTTGTCTGTCAGCAACTCTTTACACAAGGACAAACATTGACGCAGGGTTAGGTTAGATATTTCGCTCATTGAAAAAAGAAAAGCTTTGTTTTTCTTGAACTGCATAGTCTAGTCAACTAATTTGAAGGCCACAGTGATGAATATATCCTGAATTTTTTTTTCCTGAGTTTTTTCACTTCTTTCAAATAATTCTAACAGATTCCAATGACAGAAATGAGTTAAAATAGTTTCTTACTGCTCAAAGTTCTATCTTTTTATTGTGAACAATGCTAGGTAGTATAATCGTCAATAATTACTTTCAATAATAGATTTTACCAGGTTCGGTTGTTGCAGTTATTTTTCTCCCTCTCTCTCTTTTTTTTAATCTACAGCGTTGAAGCTTTCTATTTCTTTTCCTTACTTTTTACTATACTTTTCATATTTCACATCAGATTTTTAGTTTATTCTAATTTGAGAACTGTCCCAATTTCTATGATCATCTATAAAGTTTATTTTTCATGTCCCCTATTTTTGAAAGTCTGCTTATGCTAAATGTGCCCTCGCTTTCTTCCCCTAGTAGATTTTGATTAATCTTAATCATAGAATCATAGAATCAGCCGGGTTGGAAAAGACCTGATCATCAAGTCCAACCCTTGATCCAACACCGCCGTGGTTAGTAGACCATGGCACTAAGTGCCACATCCAGTCTCTTCTTAAAAACCTCCAGGGACAGTGACTCCACCACCTCCCCGGGCAGCCCATTCCAGTGTCCAATTACTCTCTCTGTAAAATATTTCTTCCTAATATCCAACCTAAACCTCCCCTGGCAGAGTTTAAGACCACGCCCTCTTGTCTTACTGATAGTTGCCTGGGAGAAGAGACCGACCCCCACCTGGCTACAACCTCCTTTCAGGTAGCTGTAGAGTGATGAGGTCTCCCCTGAGTCTCCTCTTCACCAGGCTAAACAACCCCAGCTCCCTCAGCCTCTCCTCAAAGGACTTGTGCTCAAGTCCCTTCACCGGCCTCATTAATACATATTTGTGTTTGATTCTCACATGAAAACTCTATGTGGTACTTGATGTGCATTACATGTAAGGTAAGATATCGTCTAAAATCTTTCCAAGTAATTACCTGTACATGCTGAAAGCTAGTTATACTATGATCCCACTCAACATTATATACTTACTTTAGATTAAAATTGCACCTTATGGAACATATCTTGCCACAACCACAAATTATGTTTTCTGATTTCCAATGCAGCTTTCCATTCCCAAGACCACATACAGAACACCAGTGCTAATAATAACCTATGAGTATGCGAGTTAATTATTGGTCTATTATTTAGCACATATTTTTGTTTACCTATGTTATTATTTCCTCTTTTCCTGTTACAAGCTAATAATTTCCATCAACTGATTTCTTTTAGGTTCACAGCAATGAAAGGACTCTGAAAGAAGGTAATTCTTGTCTGAATGAACTGGGGCAAATGACACACAATATGGCAAGAAACACAGCAACTTCTGTGAGACAGATATAATGAGATTGATGATACCTTAAGACCCTTTTAGTTTTTTGATTTTGCTAATTTTTATAAGCTTTATATGTAATTATAGTAGATTTTAGAAGTAGCTATATTATATTCCTCACCCTTTAGCACAAGTAGTTTACACATTCCTCAACCCTCTTACCCCATTCCATGCTCCCCATATCAATTCTACCCCTGAATTCAGTAGAAAATGTTTAGTCTTTGTCAAGGCAGGCCTCTTCTGCTCGAGGACATCTAATCCTGGCCCGAACCACAAGAAAACAGTAAAGAACTGGGTGACCATGTACCCTTTGTGCTCTGAAGATGGTGATGGTGATGAAGAAGTGGTCCCAAAAAGTCCCCAGACCCAATTCCCAGGGGGTGGGCCCAGGGCAGACCAGAGCAAAGGCTACGGGGTGGAAACACTTGGGATTGGACAGATAGTATTATAAAACGTAACATCTCAGGCACAGCCAGCACATGCGTCCTGTAACATCTATGCGTAGGCACAAATTAAACCCTTTTCTTATCTCACCCTCAATTAACTGCTCCGGAGGTTTTTTTTCTTTAGCAACATTTTAGGCATCATTGATGAAACATCATCCTTGGCACAGTAGTGATGTGGTGCAAGGTAAGAGCTTGGAAAGCTAGGACAAGTAGAATTTTGAACAGTATTGGAGGTCTGGACAAGTCTCTTGAATGTATGCTAGTGAAGAGGAAGAGACTCATCTCACATAAAAGTGAGATGAAAGGAATTAACAGAAGTATCATTTGAAGCTATGTTTTGAATTTATTACAGGACTTGACAGTCATGTCCCTGGAGTCAATAGTGAGAGACAAAGCAGAAAAAAAAGGGAGTGCAGAAAAAAATTATTGAATAAAGAGATTATGGCAAAAGAATTTCTGGTGTTCAGATGTCTATGGGATGCATAAGCGAAAAGGGAAAAAGAGTCAAGGATGCCCAACAGGAGTAAAAGGGAAAATCATGGGTGATGAGAAATATCCTTACAGGGAAAAAGAGAAAAATGCTGCAGTGATCATACCCTAGAAGAACTGACTGTTGATGGTCCTCAAGTGAGGTTTCGATCCAATCTAAAAAAGAGGAAAATATATCTCTGAGACAAACTGAGTTCTTGATGTTAAGCAGAGTGGTTGGTCTCTCCAGATGTAATTCTGGAACTGCTGAAATTTTCCATGGGAATGAAATCTGTGTTAACGGTTCTATATGTGTATCTAGCTATTGATATACTTCAGGTAGGTGTATACTGTGGAGTTTGTCTATACATTTATCTAACTGGAATGTTGCCATGAAATATAAATTACTAAGATCGCTATTTATACTCTGTTTTTATTTATTCCCTTAGTGTTTATAATGATTACTGAAATAAAGAACAATTTAAATGAAAGCATGAATAAAGTCCCTTAATACCACTAGTTAAACCATAAGTAGCCATGCAGTTGTCAAAAATATTTCTGTGACACTGATGTTTTTAAACTATTAACCTATTTCTCTCATTCAGCAATGGTAAAGAAAGACACAAATTTGTTTTATCTGTCACAGAATGAGAAAAGTTTAATAGGGGAAGTGCATGACCCCAAAATAACAGTTTTTCCAGTTTTGTTCATTTTCTGGGACTTTCTTCGAGTTTCCAGAATTCTACTGCATTTAATATGAAGAAATAAACAAACAAGCAAGCAAGCAAACAAACAAACACAAAAAACTTAACCTAGGGCACATCCTACGAACATTGAAAGAGCTAGGAAAAAGAAGATTAAAATAATTTAAGGGAAATACATTAATCTTAATGGCAGTATAATAACAACACTAGTTTCCTTAGTAGAAATTTGAAATATCAAAGGATCTATATCAGCTGGACTTCTGTGTGGTATCCTTCCTTAATCTGTACACAATATGGTCTGAAAAATCTAATCAGTGACCTTATGATATTCACTTATCTAGTTTTGTTTATAAATTATGGTATCATCATTTCAGATTGGCAATTTCCCTTTCCTACAAATGCAGCCATTTGGAAAGTTATTCATTAAGTTATTTGGCTTTTTTAATTCTTTTAGTGACATATTTGTTCAAGAAAGTTTTATTGTCACAAAATATCTATTGTTGATTTTGATAAATTTTGATTGAAAACAACCTAGGAACTTTACATGATTTGCAATCTTCCAGAGAAGGAATAATGGTCCTTTTTTCCTTTTTATCAGGATGCTTACTCACTTCATAGGAGACACAAAAGCTTCAACCAACTCAATCCTACTTTAAAAAAAAAAAAAAAAAGTAAAAAAAAAAGGTAAAAAATAGTCCTGGCCAAAATACTAAAGCATTTTCTGAAGTTCAGCAGAAGGGGGAAGATGTAAGGAAATTTGAAGTTTGAACAGATCCTTCAAATGATCTTATTATTTGAATACTGTTAATCTAATAACTGACCATTTTGTAGTTACTTAGCAGTGCTCTTCCTTTCTTTCATGAGGAAGAAGAGATCAAATGATCTGTGTTCTACACTACCATCAGGAAGAACAAATGACTGTGTATTCTGTTTTAAGGAATTTTATGTCCCAAAAAACCCTGCTTGTAGAAAGAGAATGTGACTTAACCTTACCTACTATCCTCTAACAGAGAACTGCTGCCCATGTGGTGAAGACCAACAATGTGATTGCAAGAGGTGTGCAAGGGGGACAGTGGATGTGAAATGGGAGGGTATGATTGTTCAATGAACTTTCAGTCTTTCATACCATATTATGGGGTATTGCCAGCTTGCTCAGCAAAACAAGATTGTTATGTTTTATACAAGCAAACAACCATCATCATTTTTAGAGAATGTTTGTGCACTTTTTAAAAGTTAATTCTGCCATTTCAATACCTTTTCATGACTTAAAATGTCAGTATGCATCAGTATAAGTGGAATTTTTCACCTGAATCTTTATGACATTTCTAAATAGTCTATTAAAAACTGTCTTTAATTTCAAATAAAAGATGCAAGACTATTTTGTTTGGGGTTTTTTTAATATTTTATAGTACTTAATCAATGAGACAAAGTGCATTTGTTTAATGAAAACAAATCAAAGCACTTTGGATTGACATGGTTGCCACTATAACAGGATGATTCTATTATTTTAAATATGCAGAGGTTGCTTTTTAAATCATTCTCGATTAACAGAACATTTATTTTCTGTTTCCTTTGAACTAAGAGCTTTTTTCCTTCCTCGCAGTTCACATATATATCTCAAACACCAGCTTGTCAACTGACGACTTTGAAGCTCCAGTAGCTATGAATATTAAACTTCACTGGCAGAAAAATAGCTATGGTGTCAAAAAAGGAACTGGGAGGTTATAGGCTCTCATGAAAGATTAGGACAAAGTTTTGCAATGACAAAGAAATAAAAGAACATGACAAGGCAAAATCAAAAGTCTTCTGTAAGTACTGTTTTGGCTTTGATTTACCTCTGTGATGTGAGAGAACTAAGTATGTCACCTGTACAAAATGGTACAAAACCAACTGGATGTAAGCCAAATTGGCTTTTAAGAGATTAATGCCCAAAACACATACATTTAACCTTATTTTAACAGTGCTCACTTCCTTTCCTCAAGAAATTTAATATATTGTTCCTCTCAGTTTGAAAGCTGTTGCAAAAAATATTAGTACATTGTCTTATTTTAGATTTGTTCAATTGCCCCCAGAAGGGATGATGACATGGACTGCAACAGTTTAAAGTGAAAAGCTGTGATGAACCTCAGACTGGGAACAAGAGACAAGTAGAGGAATCAAGCTTTGATAATTTTTTCCTGGCTTAGTTGAACCAAACCTGTGCTATAAGTATACTAAATTGCTTCATCCACAATTTATCAGAAGAGAAATTTCCCAGAGGAATTGTATCTGAAAAGAAATGTTTGCAACATAGTGTCATGGAGAGTAACACTGATTATTTGCTATCTCTTTCTGAAGGCTGTGGCTAATGTCACCATTTAACCTTAAACTTGCATTTGGAATCAGACAATAATTTCTTAACCCTTTTTTTTCCCCCCCTGGTCTCCCTCTCTTCCCATTGCTGCAGTCCTACCAAACGCATCAATTGCAGCACTAATTTAAATAATTTCCCACTTTTTGATAAGACATCTCCAGGATATCAGGAAAATTAAAGCTATCAAACCCAGACACAATTAAAATTTGTAAAATTAATGGGCTGCAACATAGTAAAGGGTTTGCAGTAGGCAGTCCAGATGATCAGGTCAACAGGAGATACTATTAAAAGGATCATGATGAATGGTGACAGGTAAACACCTCCATGCTGAAAAGTGTATTTATTCAGAAAATAAGTGCTACCATAATAAAGTTTAGTACACGAAATACAGTTACATCTAAGACATTTTATTGCTGTCACTATTGTGATGGTAAGGTCCACTACTTGCATGTGGTAACATAAAATGCTAATAAGTACTCATAATAGAAACATGGGCTATGGCTGTCTACCAAGCCTACCAATAGCTATCCTGATAAAGTAAAAATGCAATCAGTCATTAATTTGAAATTTCATTAGAGGAAATAGCATGATACCATCAGAAAAGTGCTAGAGAGCCTCTGTTTCCTGTCAGATGTTTAGCTATCTTGCAATACAAGAACTAAAAAAGTAGCTACCACTGAAGAAAAACTATAAAAGAGCATCAGTCTTGGCCCCCCAAAAAGCGGCAGGTATGGTAGTAAGCATGTAGTACTTTTGATGTACTTGGTAAATAAGGAAAAGTAATCGATCTTAAGAGGGAATATGCCATATGCCTCTTCTGCATAAAGAGTTGACCTCAGAGTTCTGTTAGCTACCACTTATTAGTACACTTAGAATGCAAATTTTAAAATCATATCCTATTTTATCTTCTTTTGTAGTAGACATTTGAGCAAGTATCAGAGAAAACCAACCTGCAGATAGCCCATTATAAATTTTAAATTAATTTACTCAGATTTTGTTCATCCCATTTTTTTGAATTTTCTTTTTCCAAGTCCTAGAGAAAATAAGTTTACCATCTGGACTGTCTACAGAAATAGGAACTTTTTGAGTATTAGCAAAAGCAACATTTGATGTATTAAGTGACAAAGTATATTACTACATAAAGTTCTTCTAAGACTCATGTTCAGCAAGAAAACAAGTTGTTCTGGCTTTGATCATTTTTTAAACAAAATAATCTAGTTTAGCAATCTCAGACTGACTCCTTGCTAAGATGATCTCTTAAATATCCACAACAAATAAATTAGTTGCTGATGGAAAGGGAGCAGAATCATTCATATTTAGAATCTTATGGCAAGCCTTTTCAAGGGTTCACATCAATACTAATTTCAGATGGTCTTCTCACTCTTTTTTCCTCTGTTTCCTCATCTTACAAAGATGAAAAATGACACTGAGAAATTTGACAGACATTATTGTGAGTCAGGGTCTGCATCATAGACAAACATAGAAAGTGCTATAAACATACAGAACAAATTATTTGAGCCAGTTCAGAGTCATTTTTGAAACAGAACCAATGGTATAACTTGCTAGCTCTGAGCCTATTATTAATTAATTTGTTTATTACTTGCTTTAGATCTCCAGTGAACGTCACTTTCAAAATACAAGCTGATCAGTCTATTGAAAGGTTATCATACTGATGTGCCTATGCTGTTCAGAAATAATTTCTAGGCAGGTATATGTAGCTAGTCTTTGGGGCTCTAAAAGCCCAGGGGCCTAGTCTTTCCAATTTTACAGGATTAAATGGAAAGTTTATAGTTGTTCAGCTTCCCTCAGATCTGGTAGACACTGCATTTTCCAAATTCTATATAGTTTTGAAATCCTTTGACTCATTTTACAACAGTTTTTCCTACCATGAGAGTTTTGACCTTTCTCAAAAAAATAAAAGTCTGCTGTTAAGTTAAATTGCAGGGGCATTTTATTTGTTTATTTTAGATTTTCAACATAAAAGATTTTGGATAATAAGATTTCATAATTTTCTTTTGTATCATGATATGAGACTGAATAGATGTGTGATATAAGAACATTAGTGAGGTATTTATATGTATTTCCTTATCCTACATATCCCTAAAAAATAAAAAACCCTCTGTTGCTGTTTTTCTTTTATTTTGAAAAAAATTTCCCTTTTATAGTCTACTCTGATCTGCACTTTTCCCTCTAACTCTTAAACTACCACATCACCACCTGTGATTAGATCCAAAGTAATGACCACTATGCCCAGCAAAATACGTTTTCTCTTTTGAGAACTTATAATTGTGTCAACTATATAATATTTAACATAGCAGTGAAACACTCTTCAAAAAAAGAGACTTTGCTTGGATAGAAATGCTTTGCTAAACATACTAAAAGAAGAAAAATAAATTATTTTATAAATTTAATTGAATAATAAAGCCTTGTTTCTATTTACAGAAGTAATCTTCAATATTTGCAAATCTAAAAGAGAAAATTTAACTGCATATTTGACAAATTAGCTTGTGTCTGTGATTCATTTATCTTTTATGACGAGATTCACTGTGGCAGAATAGTCCCATTTGGGCTACACAGTAAAGCAACATATTTACCTTAAATATGGGAGTTACTTTCCAGTCAGATATCAACTGCTCAGAGCTAATGTGACTATATATTGGAAAGGCTTTTAGAACTAATCTATCACTGTGTAATAAAGTTCAGGTTGTCTTTAATATATATTCTATATTTTTATGTATGTATATATAGTATGTATACATAGTATATGTATACATACACATATCTCTGTCTCTATATACTGGTATACCACTTATACTGTCCTTGGAGAACAATTGGTTGGTGAAGAGTTATAAAATTGACAAGATGTGAGATATATTTAAGGTTTTCTGATCTCCCAGAGTTTGGAACGCTCACCCTGCAGTACAGAGCTTGGGTACGCTTGAATCTTGAAATGAACTTTTGAGGGCTACCCCTCACAGATCTAAGGATCCACTAAACCATGTCCCTATGTGCCACAGGTATATGTCACTGAAATACTTCAAGTGATGGGGATTCAGCCACTTCCCTGAGCAGACTGTTCCAATGCTTGAAAACCATTTCCACTAAGAAATTTTTCCCATTATATAACCTAAACCTTCACTTGAACTACTTGAGTACTTCTTTGTGAGAAGAAACTGACCCCCACTTTGCTACATCCTCAAGTTGGTAGCTATAAAGAGTGATAAGGTCTCCTGTCAGCCTCCTTTTCTTCAGGCTAAACAACCCCAGCTGCTCCTCTTAAGACCTGTACCCCAGACCCTACACCAGCTCCTTTGCCCTACATGTTGTTAATGTTTAGAAAATTTATTTAATTGTTAGCATAGAATATTATTAACCATAATGCTTTTAACCACGACTTTGTTGCCTAAAATCAGGAGAAAAAACTCACTAGGCCATTAGTATAGATAAGATATAGAGCAGCTCTTTTAATGAAGGCCTTCTGGCTCATGGAGTACAACAGCTCGTGTGTTCACAAACAGAATTCTTACACTTTTATATGGTTTACCAATTATCATATCTAATGGGGACATCCAATCCTAAGACCCCTTTTTCCCCGGTACCACCCTCAGAACTGCCCCACTGGAGTTCTTCCGAGTATCTCAGGCCTTCTAGCTTGTGTCATCTACCATATCTCTTCTTATTCCAGTCCAGGTGCATATCACAAGGGAATGTTCTTGCTAAAAATCTATTGTTGGTGCCTTGTTTTTTCTCATTTTTTAGAACTCAGACATACACAAGTAGGTCATAATATTCCCTCCAACATTCACCACTTTGCCTTCAATGAAAATTATTTCATCCAGAATTATGCTGCCTATTCACCAAAGTCCTTTTGAAGTTCTTCGCAATATCCTTGAGACCTGATTAACCCAAATATGCTTAGCTGTTGTTGCTAATTAAACCACCTCGTTCTTCACCTTAGCTGAGTTACTAGGAAGGATATTCAACAATGCAAACATCCTACGTGATAAGTTTGCACTTTCCACTTTCATATACTTGAAAATAATAATTTGTATTCACTTAGCTTCCTTTCTTATGCAAGACAAGGGATGTCTGCTCTGAATAGGTTTCAATTATATCAGAATTTAATCTTTTATTTTCTCTCTCACTTCATACAGCTGAGAATAGAATATATTGCAGCCTTGACAGAAATAAACAGAGACATGAATAGAAGGATGCTTGATGCATGAATAGCTGATGCTTGATAAAAAGTTTTCTTTTGTTTTCCATTTTTATATAAAGAATAAAAAAAAAAGTAGATATGTTCATAAGATCACCCTGATAACAGTAAACAGAAGAAACAGAAATCTTTAAAAGTGACATGCCTACAGGGAAAAAAATTACCTGGATAAATAGGGATGATACAAGAGAGAGGTGTATTTTAACATCAGGAATGATAGTTAATTCTAGTGAAATAGCAACCAGAAACTCCTCTCTGCAACCAGGACATTATGATACATCAGTAAATATATTATCTACATATAATATTAATGTAGCAAGGATTTTAAGTCTGATGCCATATGGACCTTTACTGAAGAGAATTTTTAATGAAATTTTTATGTATTTAAAATGTGCATATGAGTGATTTGAAATTATGTATATATAAAAATATATATACATAAATTCAAACTTAGTTACTTGTGGGCTTCAATGTAATTTTAGGGTTAACTAGTTTTTAAAATAGACTAAAAACCTTGTAAGTCACCTTCTAGTTTATTTTTGGCTTTTGGCATATCCCTGCTATTGTATTCCTCTTTCCATTACCTTTTTCTGACAAACTACAGTCATATCTTTTGACCTACAACTTATGGCAGTGTCAGTTGGGTGATAATAGCAATAATTATGCTTTTGCAATGTGAACAGAGATGTTCAACAGAAATAGGGTCAAAATGAACAGAGACTGGAATGCACTATCCACAATAGAAGAAACATACTCTGTAGATGAAATCTTAAGTAAAACAGTATAAAGAAATGCTTTTCTAAAAGTGTTTTTGTTTTGGTTTTTGCTTATTTATTTGTTCAGGAGGTTTTTTGTGGGTTTTTTTGAGGGGTTTTTTTGTTTTGGTTTTTTTGTGGGATTCACTTGACTTTGGATAATAAATATCGATATCTGAGAAGTACCTAGAGCATCAGGATTATAAATGGGAATCATAGTTTTTTGGTCAATGCAGACATCTAAATCGCATATGCCTACATTATGACAGATGTAGTCCACATTTTTTTCTTTGGTTTGATCAACTCACTATGTCCAACTTCAGACTTCATGTCTCTTGACCTTACAAATTTATGCATTAGCTCTCTTCTCACACTCACCTCTGCTTGAACATTATCATTCTACTGCACTATGGTTTAAGACCCATTTAGAATCATACTAAAGATGATGATATTAGCAAGCATTGGAGCTAGATTGTTAAACATGAAAGGTTTACTTTCTGTCAAAGACCATAATATTCCTACCTATAATCTCTACTAAACTGAGCTGAGTGAAAAATTCACTTTGTTTTGCTGGAATATTCTGGCTTTCCAACCTGCAAAGTTTCCACCCAGAAACTATTTGACTTGATGAGCTTTTACTGTATGTCAGTAAAATTTCTGTGTGAATCCACAGATTTCTTATTTTTATGGTAGATATAGTATATATCTATATGTCTATATATGTAGTTCAACTAAATTGAGTCATAAAACTCTCCCTGAATTGCAATGTGTATGGACTCTATTGTGGAACAGTTACTGTCTTTTCTAGAAGTATTAACTTTTTTCCTTTTTTTTTCCTGTAAGATTTAATGCATTTGTGCATGAATGTTCAAATGTCTAATTTTTTACTAAAAGCTGCTTTTGGTTTGGCTGATTTCTGACAGTCAGCCCGGCCTAGTTTTAAATCTTCGGTAGAGATATGTCATGGTTTAGGAATGTTACTTCCCAGTTTAGGTCTCCCACTGACACTCTCCAAACCATGCGGCTGCATGATCACTCCCCCTCCCCCTGTGGCAGGATGGAGAGGAGAACTGGAGGTACAAAAGGTAAAGAGCACAGGATGAAGCAAGAACAATTTACTGGAAACAGCAGTGAGATAAGAAAGTGAACAGCAACAGCAACACTGTTAATAACAAAAGTGTACAAAAGAGAGAATGGTTCAAATGCAAAATGCTCACTGAGCCTGACCTGACATGACCAAAGCCAGAAGCCACAATCCCTTACCACTCCCTCTGGCTTAGGATCAGCACCACATTATCATGACTGGAAAGAACCCCTTCTCCCCAGAAGACAGTCCCTTTCCTCTGCCCCTAGAAATGAAGTGAGGTGGTATAGAATAACCTTGGAGTCGTAGCCATGTACCCTGCCAGCTACTGCAAAAGTTACCCCTCTCCTGGCTAGAACCAGGACAGGATAATACACTTATTTTTTCTACCTGGCATAATGCACTAGAGTTACCCAGTGTGCCAATTCAGTTGTCCAAAACTGCCAGTTACCTTTCTGAGCTTCTTTAGAATATATCCCTTCTAAGTTGTACTCAGGACAGGTTAAACACCTGTAACATATTCTACCTATGCCTCATCATTTTCATAATCTGTCAAGCCACTTCTACATCACTGACAAAAAAAGAATGTTAGCCAAATCTGCAGTTATTCTATTACCTCCTCTCTTCTCATATTGCAGAAGAATTTTGACTGCTGCAACAATTTTGAGTGTGGAGTTGAGGTCAGGAAAGATGTTTTTATTACTCAACTTCAAAAAAAAAGGTTTCCATCTCTCTTGAGATGATACTGTTAAATCTTGGTCTTCTGTGAACATTTTTTTAACAGAGAAAAGATTACTATCCATAGCACAGTAGTAATATTGTAATAGGCACTGACATAGGTCCTCTTTTATACAAGTTAATGAGCCCTAACCACTCCTATTATTTTATTCTGTAAACAAGGCAGCATAAAAGTACCAAACTAAAGAAGGCAAGGAATCAGAAAGAATTCTGAAGTGAGATAACTGAATTCATACTAAATAACAGTGTCTTAGCCCATTCAGCTGAAATGTGCTGATAATTGCACCAAGAATAACAATCATATTAATGCTTAACTTACTAAAGTGGTTATTAGGTAATTCTTGCAAGCTCGTAAGAAGTATGGTCCTGCTTTCAGGTCTTAAAAATATTTTAAAAACTCCCAAATAAAAGGGACCTACTTGAGAGTAACACTGTGCCTGTCTAAGAATGAAAATAAAACTGTTTGTGAGGACAGATATAATACACTAGTATGAATTTTTTTAAAATTTTCTTCTGTATCCATTACTCCTAATTCTCACAACCCAAATTCAAATGATATTTTAATTAATTAATTTGTAGTTCTTGAATCTTTAGTGTATTAGTCATTACTGTAGGGCCAGGTTCATTTCAGTATTTTCAAGCAGTGAGCGCTGACACATGGATCCTCAATATGAGGAAATCCCAAATGTTTTGATGGCTGGGGACTGGAATGCACTATCAAGAGAAATGTTAGTTGTAAACTACGTGCTGCTTGTATTCTTTTACAAAAAATCTTCAACATATACTAGAAGAATAAAACTACTTGTTTAAAGGGACATCTTTCTGGTATATTGTATTATCATTTTGACTGATCTTTATTCTTCAGACTGTTTCAGTATCATTTATAATCTGCAATAATTTAATATAGGTTCTAAATTAATAGAAAATTTTGACTTTAAATGTTATATTTTGTAATTGATTGTTTCATATACAAACTGTATTATTTTTACATAATATTGATATATTTGTTATTTCATAGATTATGCAAAACCTATGTGAAAAGAAGCAGCAATATCAAATTACACACTTTCATCTTTCTATTTTAGGCAGACAAAATGTGTTTATTCAAATGTTTATACTGTTAAAAATGTATAAATTTTTAGCAGTCCTTTACTAAGGAATTTTGTGATTTTTTGCTTTTTATTTTAATTCTACCCAGATTTATTATCAATAAATCAGCTGGTATGGAGGAATGTATTAGGCAGCAAACAACAAAAAAGTGAATATCAATGGAAATTATTTCTTTATTCCTTCTTTCCGCTTACCATCATATTCTGAAGGCAGAAATAGCAAAAATAGCAGAAGTAGCAGAAGTAGCAGAAATATCTTGGGCTGTCCAGAAGGAATAAGAAAGTGTGCTTTGATAGTAATATAACATTTCAGAATGTGTATGCTGCTCTTTTCAATTTGACTACATTTGAATTAATTTGCGGACTATCTCCCCAATGAGTACTTTAGCCTTCACTCTGACTTTCCATGAAAACTCATTTTTTCAGTGATATTTTTACCTTGAATATTGTATTTGGTTCACTTCTTTTTCAATTTAATTCAGTGGTAGTGGAGAAACACTATAGATGTCAATGCAAATGAGAATTTGGTTTCTTTTTATTTTTTATCCTGCTCTCCCATGAACAAAAGAACAAGGTTCTGTTTCCTTACATGTAATTCGGGTTCCCTAGGGTATCTAAGAAGACATTTGACACATAGTCATTTAGGTAACTGAATAGTTCTCCTGACTTTTCACTGACTTATATCGATATCCACCTTGTAAAAAGTACTGAAGACATCTATATTTATATACAGAGATAAAAACCCTCAAACAGACAGAAACAAAAAAAAACCCCAAAAGAACCATCATAAATCCTGTTAGTTTAAATCAGTGGAAAATCAATAAACCAAAAGATACAACTCCTTAAAATATTTCCTTACTGATTCACTGAACAGTATCTTTCCTCCTGAGTCTTTTTAACAAAATGTATACTATACAGAGTGTTTTTAGAGTCCAAATTAAAACAAACAAACAAACAAACAAACAACCCAACAACTTCTGTCATCCATTTCCACAAACATTGCATTTACCCTGTGGGTGGAATCCCAGCACAGAGTGCCATGACAGCTAGGTTACAAGAGGAGCACTCTGGGCATGCTCTGCCTTCACAGGAATTTTGCTTCCTGCAGCTCCCCTCACTTCTTATCCTTTGGTTGTCTTCATCAGAGTATCAAAGATGTAGCGTGTCCAGAGAAGGGCAATGAAGCTTCTCATAAACTTTGATTTCCTTTGGAAAGGTAGAAATGGTGTCAGTGCAAGTCTTTATGTCTCCTGGAATCAGGATTTGGTCACAAGGAATCATGAAGTGGATCCCAGATCAGTCCTGTTCCATAGTATAGAGTCATCGTGCTTTGGATGCATATCCTAGCATTGAAAATGTACAGAGAATGAGATTTTTTGATGTAAATCAGAGAATGACTGCTACTGCCTGACCAAATTTAGACAAATTTTAACTGCTTCTCAGAAAGTGAGATTAAATATAAAGCAACATCAAAACTAAAATAATAAATTCAAGTCTTATATCAAAAACTGTTATCATTTTTTTGTCTGTTTATGAGTGAGCATCAGCAGTCCATACGATTCCCAGTCCTTCAAATCAAAACTATATGCAATTACAGACATGCCAAATAACTGTTTGGCGGCAAACACTGAATCAAATATGGAGATTCTCCAAATTCCTGGAATTTGTTAGTTGGCCAGCAGTTACAGAATAGAACATCTGATAGATTAATTTTAAAAGCATTCCACATGCAAATGGGATAATGATAAATCACACAAAGAAAGTAAGAAAATCCTGTGTTTGCAATAGTTCTTTTTCCACCTGTCTTTGGGTTTTCTCTGGTACTACGCACTTTTTTTTTTTAAATTCTCCTTTCCATGTAGAACAGTACTATCATATGGGGAATCACATCAGTGAGGAGCAAATATGCCAGATATCTATTTTCTAGCTTCATATCTATAACTTCATATGTTATGCCTGATTAAGATAAGAGAGTGGAAGAAAGAAAGACAATTAAAAAAAGAAGGAAGAGAAAAAAATGGAGAAGCTGAGAGAAAAGAACTTGGGCTTACATGGGAAAAAAGAACCTGAGCTTATAGGGAAAAAAATACAGAAATAAATTTCAGAAACTAGAAAAAAAAGAGGAATTAATAGACAAAAAATAGAAAATATAACAATAATATTTAAATTAGTATAATATGTTATCTATATATCAATTACTAAAAAAAATATGTACTATCACATTAATTTAAATTGTGATTACCACTCTGTAAGAGGTATAGAGGGCACATCTTGTACTACAGTGACAGGTTATAATGGTTATAAATTTAAACATAAAAATTCATTCTTCCAAGCATAAGTTATTCTGTAGTAGGGCAGTTGAAGGGTTTTTATATGAAATGGTCACCTCCATATTTAATGGCCACCACAGAATAATCATATTGAATTTTTTTGACACCTTTTACCTCTCCACAAATTACCCACATCTTTGCAGTTTTCTATTCTTTGGGTCCGTGGATTGACTTGTGAGTGGAAACCAGCGATGTGTGACTGTTAGTATTAGAGATTTCACATCTTGGTCTTAGAAGAAAATATGCTTTTTGATGTATCTGCAATATGACCCATGTCTGGTGACCCATGATTCTCCAACTTTAATAGACTTGAATATGACTATAATGCCAAGATGAGAAGCAGACTAGATCTACCCATGCAGAACTCCATGCCCTTTACTTTAGGCTGATTCTGACAGTCTGGCTAGCACATACAGATCTAATTTATGTACTCTACAATAAAGTGCATTGCATAAAGTGGCTAGCACTCATGTTATATGCACACACAAAAGACTCCGTTAAAGATAGGATAACAATATAAATAGACACATATGGATTTAGCAGGGGAATGCAGGGTATCTAGAACCACACACCTTCCATCTCCTGCTCACAGCACTAGCAAGAACACTGCAAACACCACAGCCTCTTTCCAGTTACTTAAGTACAAGCTCAGAGCCAGTGGAGAGAAAAGAAGCTGAAGAACAGGCATCTTTCCTGCTGAAATCCCATTACTTTCCTTCTCCTGCTCCATGTTCTCACACTGGAGTTGCAAACTCCAGTTTAATGTGAATAACTTGACTTAAAAAAGAAAGACAAGTAAACTAGGTAAAGTAAACTACCACAAGGAGTTCAGGGTGTTGAAAGTGAACTCAGTGAAAAAACAATGAAAAGATGTTGCAGAGATGATTCCAGATGTGCCTGGGGAAACTACTGACTAAGAAAAACTATTTTAAATACTCCACAAATGAAAAGGAATGAAGAAGGTCAGTAGCAAAGAAAGCTATATCAGTTCTGCCTGTCTGGTTACTGTTTTCATTAATATTAGTGCATCTTTTTCTGTTGTGTTTGTTTGTTTGTTTGTTGTTTTTTTTCCCTTTGATTAGTCTTTCTTTTCTTAGTGTTT
This sequence comes from Lepidothrix coronata, assembly GCF_001604755.1. Taxonomy (NCBI): domain Eukaryota; kingdom Metazoa; phylum Chordata; class Aves; order Passeriformes; family Pipridae; genus Lepidothrix; species Lepidothrix coronata. The sequence continues at coordinate 5,250,544 of NW_016690230.1, forward strand.
CTGTTTCTTGTGAGGATACTAGGTGGAAGTACACACATTTCACACTTTACAGAACAAGGACTTAAGACTGGGGGGAAAGGGAGAGTAAGAAGGAGTCACAAAATAAAGTAAAATGAGGGTAAAGTTGGTAATATGAAAAGCAGAGGAGAATAGAAAATAGGAGAGGAAAAAAAAGAGTGAGGAAGAAGATGATGAGGAGAAGGGAAATTAAAAAGAAAAAAAAAAACAACCAAAACAAAACCGTGAAGGATTTTTTTTATTCCCGTGGTCTGAGGGAGAAGAGATGTCTTTCCTTCCTTCTTTCCTCCCTTCCTTCCTTCATGCCTTCCTTCCTTCCTTCCTTCCTTCCTTCCCTCCCTCTCTTTTTTTGCTCACCTTCTTCTCTCTCTTCTCTCTCTTCCCTCTTTTCTCTCTCTTCCCCTTTTCACCCTTTCCTCTTCCACCTTCCTCTTTTCTTTCCTCCCTTCAATCCCTTCCTTCCTTCTTTGCTTGCAGCAAAGAGTAAAACTTAAAAAAAAACCGTGCTTCTTTAGAAGAACATAAATCAATGTGGTCCATACATTAATGATGTTCTGTGTAAACAGACACAGACATAAATGCATTTGCAAGGATATATTTTCTGTCACAAAGAGTTTGAATTTAAAGAAAGACAAAGATTATAAAAAAAAAATAGAGTTGCAGGGCAGTAATAGCAAGTCAGAATATATGAGGGAAAGAAAAGATGAGCAAATACAACAGTAATTTTCTATAACATATAATTTCCTTTACAATTAACTTTTCCCCTTTAAGAAAATACTTTTTCAAATGTAGACTTAAATTTATGGTTGGAGGAATTAAAATTATTCCTTCCTATATAGGCATAATCCTGTAGCCAGAAAGGACCTGAAGATGTCTTTAGGAACCCAGCTTACACCAAATCAGTCCAAGTACAACCAATCAAAAAGTTTCTTTGATAATATTTTAAAAATAGGTGGCAAATATGAGACTATGATGCAATATATCAAATTATAGATGTCTACAGAGTGTGTTTGTTAAGCAGAAAGAATCAGCAGGACTTAGACATAGTTCAGGTATGAAAATTTAAAGAGAGGACTGAGCTCAAGATGTATATACACATTATGTACCATAGTTAAAACTAATCTCATTTTAAGGTAGGTAAACTAAACAGCTTTGGTTCCTTTCATCCTGAACAGTCAAAATTAATATTTTGAGCCTTTGGCCAGATCATGAGACCTAAGGAGATCCAGTTTCCTTTCTGTCAGCATTCATCTAAAATCTTTTCAGTGCATTGGCCAATTCCAAACATGTAAGGGAGAGGTAAAAATCTCAGTATTCTTCTGAATTACATTCAGTGAAATTCTCAGCTGCATTGGGAAAAACTACATATGTTCCCACTGACAAAAAGACAGAATGAGAACACAGTCATCTGCTCTGTTTGGCAGCTAAGTTTTTGCCAGTCTTTGCATCTGTACCAATTTACACCAACCAGTATTAGGACTGAACTATTTATATCAGTGACAGTATTTTGCCCAGCCAGGAGCAGTAATGACATTGCAATTATGATACTTCAAAAAGTATGACATTAACACCAAGCATTTTAATGCTCTAAAACTTTATTATGAGCACTAGTATGACTAGTATGGAGGTGCAGACAAGTACGGAGGTGCAGACAAGTACAGAGTATAATGAGTTTCTCAAACTACATATATCCTACTAAGCAAAAGAGAATTAAAGGAAAAAGTAACACTTCACTCTCAACCTCCCTGCCACACTCTTATAATTCCTGTTACTTGTTCACTTGGTCCCTACACCAGCTTGTCCATTCCTTTTCTCTGAAACAATGTGTAGGCTTTATTCCGTGGATACTTTGCTTCACCTCCAAAGACAATTGTGATAAGACAACACTACTTTTAGCTTTCTCGAATGAATACCTCTATCTCTTATATGCTCTTATGTCACAGCAAGATGCAAGCAGTGCATACATTCAGATTCATGATAAAAAAAATAAAATAAGAACAGCCTTCGTGGGTTGCCATGCCGTGACACCTTTATGCCTAACAGTGAAGCGAGGAAAGTGCAGAAAACAGTATCATATTATACAGCTACAGAGGCACTACATAGAGCCTAGTGGAGATCCAGAGCTAGGTGCTATGTCATATGGATTCTTCTCAAGAAGGAGCTGAAAGCTTTGTGGGTGAATTTCAGTGGACATTGCTATGTGATCTTTTGGTCAATGAAGCAGTATACCTGTGAACTTGTTCTCTCTTAACACATTCTCTCTTCTTGAGGAAGATAGAGGGTGTGCAGAGAAGAAAGAAGACAAAAATTTGCTCCTGTGATCTTTATTATGTTATAAAAGGATCATATCTGCTCCTTCTCTGTCACCTAGTTGTAAGCTATCCAGCAAATCTCTGATTTCATTCAGTAATCGCACCACTAATTATAGCTCTTGCTCTCCTCTTATGCATATAGAAACTTGGAATTAGTCCAGAAGTTTCTCAAGGACAGTGAGGAGCTCTTCCAGCTGGGTAGTTGAAAGGAGACAGAAGCCAAAGTAAAACCATCATCCTGCTTTTCCATTCCCTGCTATTGAAGAAAGGATGATTGACATTAGGCAAGGTCCTAAAGTACCTGCATGGAGCTGGATTTGTGTGTGTGTGTATGCCTATGTTTTGAAGAATGTTGAATGTAAATGCACTGAAAATTTTAAATACTTAAAGATTTTATAAAATAATTTGTTCTATGATTCTTAATTTGAGAAGGAGGTATTTATTTCAAAACCTTTGGGGTTTTGATCTATTTTTTGCTAAGATATGAAAGGGTCAACAATTCTTCCCTCTCTCTCTTCCCTCCCACAAAGGGATAAGAAAAAAAAGAAGCAAAAATCTTCTGAATTGTGATTGAAGATACAGAGCTAAGAAGACAGGTTTTTAAAACCATAAAAAACACATAGTAAGTCAAACCAGATAATTATAATAAAGATATTTAGTTTTATGCAGAATTGAAACATGATAGAAAAAAGCCATTCTTTCCAGAATGAAGATTGAAGTCCTGACTGAATTTCTGCATTTGCTCACCTGTAAAGGCTCACTTGCTTTTCAAGTTTTATTATTTAGAATAAGAAGTGTGATGGTAGCACGTGATTCTGTGCCACTGGCATGTCACAGCACGTGAACTTCAGACCAGTTGAATGTGTACTCACGTTTGCTGTTTTCCATGAGACCCAGGACAGTCTTTTTCCCCCTTCTTACCATTTGCAAAGTCCTGTGTGAACCTCTTAAGGCTTATGATTGAGGAGTTTCTTTGACAGCCCTACAGTCAGTGGCATGAGGTTTACAGTCCTTTTCATTGTCTCTGTTGCCTTCTACTCATTGGGAGTTGTGTATGCAGCTGTTCTTTGGGTTTTGGTTGTTTTGGGGGTTTTGTTTGTTTCATTGGTTGGTTAGTTGTTGGTTTTTCTTTACTTTCCCTACCTTATATTTGTTTTTTATCATTAACCAACATGTCTTTGGCTAACAAATCATATGACTTTACATTCCAAGTGTCTACATAACCTTCACATACCACAAATGCTTATGGAAATTACCACTAAAAGTAGCCGAAGTGGAATTAATCTTCCATTACTTTAGATATCTTCAAAGTTGTCTATAATGAAGCTGCTCAGTCTGGTACATTTATATTTGTAAAAGAGTAATAGATGTGTCCTAACAAAAATCATAGAATCACAGAATGGGTAAGGTTGGAAAGGGATCACAGTGGGGTATCTGGTCCAACTTCCCTGCTTGAGTAGGGTCATTACAGAGCATATTGAACAGGATTGGGTCCAGATGGTTCTTGAATATCTGTAAGACTCCAGCCCCGGAGCTGCAGGCTCATGGACTCAGCTGGGAGTTTTACTTTAAAATATAGATACAGGATTCTTTAATACCTTGAGATAATAATAATGGCCAGTCTTCGCGAGCGAAGATTTGGAAAGGGTCATTAACCCTTCGAGCCTGCGCAGTGGATTTTTTAGGTGAGACACAGCGTGCGCTGAACTGAGCCCACCCTTTAATCCTGAGGTTCATCTGCTGGGGCCGAGCAAGCTTGGACAGTGGCAGTGAGGGTCTCAGAATGTAGGTTTGTTTAGAGTGACCTTCTCTTAGATGGATTGCCACACAGGGCTAACGAGCTCCATCTGCCCGGGGGGCTGGGAATCGAACCCGGGTCGCAGCGGTGAGAGTCCTGCACCCTAACCACTAGACCACTAGAGGCCCCAATACCTTGAGATAGCATCAAGAGAATAAGCCACAGACTTTTTCCCAAGGGGTTTCCTTATTAATGTAGGGAAGAAAATAAGAGGACTTGGCAAAGGTTCAAAAAGGGTGCTACAGAAGTTAGAAAAAATGTTCCACGACAATACCAACCCAGTACATATTAATCTAAAACACTTAAGTCAAAATCCAATAAAACCACAACACTTAAAATACAATCCATCCAACTCCAAGTTACCCTAAGCATCAAGAAAGGAGCAGAGAAAGAGAAGCAGAGGGAGCAAAAAGAGAAGAGGGAGAGAGAGCTACCACTGAAACCTTGTAGAAGACCAGCTCTCACAAGTCCAAGTGACGGGGTTGTGACACAAGGTAAACACATGCCTTTGGTTTTATCTGCTCTGGTCCCTATGGCCAATCCCTCCAGGCAGGTCTCTGACCCACCAGTCACTCTGGGGGTTCCAGGCCAGGGTGACGGGCAGTGTCCTCACTATCCCTGCCAATCTGAGCCGGGCTTAGGGGCTCCAGGAGGTGTGATGTGTTGTAGTTTTCCCAGGCAGTTTGTGACTGACAACTACTCCGGGGCTTCCCCATGTAGGCTCCAGAGGCCTGCCATGAGGGATATGATGCCACCCTACTTCTGTGAGGTTCGACCCATCCCTTCCCCCTACACACACACACACACACACGCACATGCACACACGCTCCCTACAAGGTGGTTCTGCCCCTATAAACACTGATCTGGTGTCTAAAACAAATATCTCCAGTGAGGGAGACTCCACAATCACTCTGGGAAATTTGTTCTAGAGTGTGGTCACTCATACAGTAAAGAAGTTCTTCCTCATAAAAAAGTATTTTGTTAGTTTTAAAAATGTGTCTTAGCCTGAGATTTTCACTAGCAATTATGTGTAAATCCTTGTGTAAATCTGGTGATCCCCTAACTCATCCAGGCCAGGATTAAGCCAGAATGAGTAGATCTTTTCCTGTTTCCCTGATGTCAGGCAGATGCACCTATATTTATATTAATTTTTCTAAAGAAAGATGAAGAAATGCTTACAAATACATTATAGTCACTATTAAGAGTGGTTTTAGATGCTCTTTTAATAGGGAGAGCATTTTCATCTTATTCCTGTCTTGGCTTTTTGCCTAGTGTTAACATAGTCCATTATTGAGTGGAAAAATACTTGGTTTAACTTATTTCAAAGAATCATAACCTTACATTTGCAATTCCATTAATCCTTTACTTGGTTTTGTTGATTACAGGTCAAGGTTTATTTCATTTCTATATTTAGCATGAAATGAAAAAAAAGCAGAGGGTCCCCCTCAAAACTATGTCAAACTCTGGAAAATTTTGTCTTAGATTAGAAAAAAAAACAAAACAAAACGAAAAAATAGAACAAAACAGGAAAAAAACCCCAAAACCAAAAACAAGCTGAGGAAGGTTGAGCCTCTACATAGATCAGCAATTTCTTCTGCATAAAAGAATTCAGTTCATAAATTCAAAATATCCGCATTTCTCCAATGTCCCTGACAAATGTCTATTTCTATCCTCTTAAAATAACGTAATTCTGTGAATCTACATTAAGTTCTCTGTTGCTTCACATATAAGAGTAAGAAACACTTCTTTCATCATTTGAATATTACTAGTTGGGAGTTTTCTGACTCTTAATGCCATGATACACAAGGAGCCCGTCATAATAAGCTTAGAGCAACTACTGCAATAACTTCTGATTTCATGGTTAAAAACACAACCACAACATTTTATACATTAAAGTAAAAATTGTTAGGATCCACATTTTAAAATATATTCTAAATGTATGTAATATTGATAAAATGAAAGTCATTGACTGGAGATAGAAGAGCAGTTTTCTAACTTCAACATTCTGCCTTAGGAGAAAGGATTTTAATAAACAACTAAAAATCCACTCTAAAATGACACCTTCATATATCACTTCATATACCATTTCAAACAATATAAATATCTTAATTATCTTTGGCATCTCAATAGTTGAGTATATTGGGAAGTTATGCATATTTAAAAACCTGATAATTCAGGAAAATAAAGAGAGTTAAATTGGTATACAAGGTACACTACTTTTGACAATCCATTCTGCAAGCTGTTTATCTGCTACTTGGTGAAATTCAAATAAAATCGACAAGAATTAAGCATATCCACTAATTCTCTCTTCAATAACAACCTATAATTCATTATCAGTCCTGAAGTCTGCAGAATGATTCCACTCACGTGTGAACTATTCCCGTTTTTTGCACAAAAGCATTGCTTTAGCTATACTGTGATCAGTTATCTATTCATGCCACTTAGCCTTCATTAAGATCTTCCTGGCTTTTGGTAGTTTACTTTTCTTGCAATACTCAAATTTCTTTTCAAAACATAAGCTCTTAATATCCAAATCCCTGCATGAAGGAGTTTTTTGGGTTTTTTTGGTTTTTTTTGGTAGAACCACACAATTTCAGAAAATATGGCACTGTTAGCCTAAAAAAAGTTATCTGAATCTGTTACACTTTATGCATGAATTTTCTACTCAAAATGACCATCAGTAAATAGTGCTGAGAACTGATCCGGGCATAAATATGTATCAGCATGAAAATCAATATATATTTGTTGAACTGAAACAAACAATTTTATTGATTTACTGCTTGCACAGCTACTATTTAGAAACTTTATTAAGGTTCTTAATGCAAAAAAAAATTTTTTTTGCTTAAAAAAAAAAGCAGTACTTAAAGGCTATTGCTATTTATATACTTCCATTAAGAAGGAAATGAGTGAAAATGTTTTCAATTGAAATGCTAATAGGAAGAAAAAATTCCTTAATTTTCCATGAAGTAAAAGTAATTTCTGCTTGTATTAAGTGTCTGTATGAAATATGACATTTCACTTCAAGGTTTGTTTTTTTTTTTAATTTTATATTTAATAAATCCATATTTGACTCTCTTAGTAATCAACATGGCTTTCAGAGATAGTGTCAACTGTCATGAATACTTGTTACTACTTTGCATCTCTCCAGGAAAAGCTTGCATGTATGGTGTATAACATAATATTGATTGGAATTAACATTACTAAGAACAGTGAAAAATTACTTTCTTACAGACTGAAAAGTTGACAGACAGTAGGATAAATGGTCCAAGATATATAGGCAATGCAATTTATGACTAGATTCAAAGCAGAAGTAATTTTGGACTCTTGCAATTGACTTCAAATGGTTTTAGAAGAAGCCTTTATTAAAAGTTGAAACATTCTTTTTTAATCCAAATCCAAATCTGTTTTCAAATATTAAGCAAGAAATCCAAACTCTGCATGCTTTAATGACATGTGCATAGTATATATCTGTGTTTTAAGGTAGTTGAACACTGAGTATTGTTTTCATTCGTGAGAATGTGCCAAATCCTTTCTATCAGATTTATCTACCCAAATTCAGAAGCTTCATACCATTGGAATCATTTACTATAAGCAAATTATCTTCATGGAGTTGACAGTATGGCAAAGAGCTGAGAAAGACCTTGTTCTCCTGGAAACAGTGTCTAGATGCCAGACCAAATACCTTGAATATTAGTATTTAGTAATCCAGCAATTGATTAGGCCCCTACGTTTCAGTTGTATAGTCATTTTGGCAAGAACAAAGAAATTTAAAAACCCCACAAAACCAGAAACAGAAGATTCACACTTTCCATTTTAAGTTCTGAAAAGACGGTGTATTTACCCAAAACATGAGAATTCAAACAGGAACAAGCTGAAAGCTTGTGGGCAGCCATTCATGTAAACAGCTTTCTGTATAGAAGATATATTTCTGAAACATGACAGGGCACCTGAAGAAAAAGACATGAATTCTGTGCAGTCAGTGAAGGTCTGAAGTTTTAAAAAACTAGGCTTGGTCCTGATATGTTGGAAAGTATAAGGGAAGAGGGGGAGAAAGGTGGTGAGATTAGTAAAGCAACCAAAGTGATAACTAGTGTGACAGACCAGCAACATCAGAACATACAATTGTGCTTTGAGAGATTTGGTGTTGAAAGGAAGAAATTTTAATGTAAACGTGTGGGAAGCTTGGACAGTTCTCTCAAATATAATTGCTTTAAAAAAATGGTTTCCTCTTAAGGAAGTAATAAATTTCTGAATTAAAAAAAAAAAAACCAAAACAAAAAAAGACAAGATAGTCTGAGGGATGGGTAAATCCTGAGTTTTGCAATGTCCTTTTTGACATATTTCTGATGCAAGATCAATGAGGTGGACATCAACCCATGTTGGAAAGCTACCAAGGGTTTCTAATTCTGAGAAAAAGAATGAGAGATCACTCTTCCTGTAGGTCATGGTTCAGGATATGTTTAGCATAACTGTTGCCTGAAGTGGAAAAGAAAATTGTCTGAGTCATATAGATGAAACAACAGACTTGGTTTTATTCTCTCGTCTCACTTTATTGTACATTGGACTCATTGAAATTCACAATGTTCATAAGTTCATGCTTTCTGAAGATCTTAAAATAATTTCTGTTCTGGAACTGTATGGTTCTCCTTATAATGTGAAAAGTCATATAAATGACTATTTTTAAAAAATATATATTTTTAAAAAATTATCCCATTCAAGGTTGAGGTTAGGGTAAAACTCGGGATAGAGACATTAGTAAAAGGATAAAAAAGTAGACTTAAAGGAGTGGAAATTTAATAAATTTTCCTAATTTGAGTAATGTTCAATAATTGCAGTTCAACAATTGAAAAGCCTCAAATCTTAACAATTATATCTTTACGATTTTGCAAGCAGAACTCTCCTTTGTTTACTCTTGTAGGTTGATGATCTCAGTACAAATTCAAATTTCCAGCTCATAAACATGGAAGTAAATGGTCAAATATTGCAAATTTGTATTACACATCTTGTTCAGGGTAGCACCATGAAAGATACTTAATTTCTCTGACTTCAGATGTACATTTATCTGGCCCACTAAACCGTGACATTTTTTACCTAAGTCAGATGCTTAGGAAGCTTAATTTCACTTTTTATAGTCTCTTGACTATATGCTAACAGAAGTACTCTTTATTAGAAGAAGACTCAGATGGCTGTCTCCATTCCAATGCAAGCCACTGATAAATATGCAATTTATGTTTAACATGTTGACTAAGGTTTCAAAGTACAGCATTTGTCCCAGAACAAACCACATCATGGTGAAGGAAAACAGACAAGAATAAGACTGAATACTTGAGTAACTTTTAAGATCACCTTCAGCTGAAATCACTCAATTTCTCCCTAAACAACTACACTTACATAGCTCAGCTAATACTTGGAATCCCACTATGCAGTGAGAAAAATTTTACTAGCCCATTGAACAACTGTACTGTTTGCACTAAGGGACATCTGTGCCTGACATCTTATCAGCACCTTCATGTGTTACCTTTAACCCTGCACTGCTCTGTGTCTTTCTAATAATGAGTACAGCTACATTCCGCCTTGACAGGTGTGCAAAATTAGGCTCAAAAAACAAGACCCAGTGATCCATGACCTGGATACTTTTCCTTTGTGGTACAGAAAAAACTGTCTTGCTGGGACCTTGGACCATGGCTGCTTGGAGTTAGGGGCCTGTGGATTTCAAAATATCCTGAATGAAATTTCTGACCTGGACAAGTTGTGCTTCACTTCTGTAATGCCTTATATAGCATGCTCAAATATTGATGACATGTAGGTGGATGCAATACCATCTATGTCCATGAATAATATGCAGAACATATATTGAACTTCTTATCCCTGTAAAAGATTTTATTTAAAGAGTTCCAGCAGAAAAGATAGATAAACACTTATTTTTTTTCAAGTATTTGAGAACCAATGTTCAGACACTTGAAGTGATTTAATAAAGTTTAAATATTGAGCCAGAAGCCAATCTCAGAAGAGGAATGAAAATTATAAACTGTTTCAGACTTGCCTGGCATACAGTGTTGCATTTGCATTTATTTTGTTAAACTTATAATAATAGAGAATAATATACTGCTACAAATTCGGATTTTATAGCCGCTGAGGCTTTGTTGTCATCTCTAATCTCATAATTAAGTTAAATTGTGGTTCTGGCAGTATAAAGTTTTGGAGTTTGTCATTGCATTTATGAATAAAGACCATGGATATTACTAAGAAAGCAAGACTTTGTGGGGATCCACTGCTGAAGTGGATCCTTTTTACTAGAAAAGGAATCTTGACCAGATACCCTGAATGATAAATATAATAGTTAATGTTTAGTTAATTATTTATGACTCTAAAATTTTGTTTTCCTACTAAAATAAGTAACATTAAGATCGAATATTAAACCTTATAAATTTGATGTCTTCTTACTCATGCCAATTTATATTTGTTGCTTAATTATCCAATCTCATTCCTAAAAATGAATACATTATTATTGACTGTTAGCATTTATAAAAAAGCCTCACATAAATTAAATTATCTGGTTGGGTTTTGTTGGGGTTTTTTGCAACAGAGGTAAATATTTCGTTATTGAATAATAAATAATTCTACACCAAATTATTGAAAATCTGGAGACTAGAAAACAAAATAGAAAAAATAAATTGGCACTCAAATCATAGTAATTCCTTCTTCTGATAATAATACAGGGCTGCATCCAGTTGGGTTTTGAATATATCTAAGGATGGATATTTCACAGCTTTTCTGGGTAACCTACTCTAGTGTTTGACCATCTGCAAACCAGAAAAAAAATAAAAAATCTTTAAGTTTAGTGGAATTCCCTGTACTACAGTTTGTGCCCATTGCCTCTTGTCCTGTCATCTGGCTACCACTGAAAAGAGTCTGGACTGAAATTTAATTACACCCATCAGGAGTTTACAAGCATTGACAGGATGCCCTTGAGCCTTCTCTTCCAAAAAGTGCTCTAGTCAGCCCTCAACTAATGGTGTGAGAGGTTATTCCTTCCAAGGTTCAAGACTTTGCATTTTCCTTTGATTCCATTTTTTCAGCCTGTTGAGGTCCCTCTGTTGGCAATACAGCTGTCTGATGTGTAACCCACTTCTCACTGTTTTATAACATCTGCAGATTTGTTAAGGGTACACCAAAGTGTTTAATGAAAATGTTGAAAAGTGCTAGCTCCAGCATCAGCTCCTGAGGTACACTGCTAGTGACCGAACTGCAACTGGACTTAGTGCTGCTGATCACAGCCCTTTGAGCTCATTAGTTCAGGCATTTTTTAGTCCATCTCACTGTCCACTTATCTGGTCCTTATTTCACCACTTCATCAATAAGGGTAGTAGGGAAGACAGTCTAAAACATTTCCCTGAATATTTCCCTAAATAAACAACATCCACTGCTCTCCCCTCAGCCACCAAGACAGTCATCTCATCATAAAAGGCTATCAGGTTGGCCACACATGATTTCCGTTTGCTAATCCATGCTGACTACTCCAAATCAGCTTCTTGTCTTTCATGTGTCTGAAAATGCTGCTGTCTGTTCTGTAGTTCCTCTTTGTCACTCCTGAGGACAGACGTGTTATTTGCCACCTTCTAGTTTTTGGGAATCAATCCAGACCTCTATGTTCTTTCAAACATAATCAAGAGTGGCCTCACAAAGACATTGGTCAGCTTCTTTTGCACTTGTTGGTGTACATTATGAAAATGCATGAAGTTCTCTACAGACAATTTCGGTAAATGTTCCCTAACTTGATCTTTTTCCACCTTTAAGTAAGCCTTCCTTAGCTTAATTCAAGAAGAAGCAAGTCTTCCTTGCTTCAGACTTGTGCTTGGGCCTCAGGAACATCAGGCTGCTGGATGCAAGTCTATTAATAAAGAGTGATTTGAAGAAGATGTTGAGCACTTCAGTCTTTTCTGGTGTCTTTGTCCAGGTTGTCCGCCCAGTTCAGCAGCAGGCCTACTTTTTTCTTGGTTTTCCTTTCGTACCTATAGAAATTCTTCTTGTTCTTCAAATCCTTCAACAGTTGAAACTCCAGATAGATTTTGCAAACCACAGCCCTGCACACTTTGACACTGTCCAAAGATGAAAATATATGTACATATGCATACACATATATTCTCAAACTCTTCCAAACTTTTCTACTGGTAACTTTAAAAATTCATCTAATTATAGGAATGAGTTTTCCTCGTAGCGAATCACCTTTCTCTTACTGTGTGCACATATATATAATACACCTGCACATTGTTGCCATGTTTTCCCAGACTCTTTCTGTAGATAATTTTTTTCTATTAAAGACTGATGGTAGCTGAATTCATCAATTATATTTGAGAAAGGTATTTACTCAGAAATCTAGGTTAGGATTCAATCTGATGATGATTCCAGATGTTAGAGGGATCACTTTTATTTAAACTTGAATCTTATTGTAGCTACAACTACTAGGCAAATGAATTTTCTTTTTAAGATGTTACATACAGCAGATCACCTTAAACTATTCAATAAATTGAGCCAATGTAAACCTTTACATATTCTCTGTGCTTGAATTCAAACCATAAAACCAAAAGCCTTTATTAAACTGAAATGGAAAATGCCACCAACATTGCATGAAACTGTGATGTGATTCTTACATCCTGAGAGAACTGCTCTGTGAGTGAGGCTTGGTTAGAGCTATGTCTCTTTGTGCCTTTACAAAACAATCCTAAGGATTTTTCTGATGGATTAAAGGGATTTCTAGATGACTGTGAGGTAATCCTATAAGACTAAACCACATGTAACATTGTCCTACAGGATTTGTGAAGGACTAAAATATTATACTATAAGACCTGTAATGATTCCTTCAGAATTGCAAGTCTGACTGAGTAGATATTACGATGAGTACAAGTTACAGGACATGAGGGAGAATATATATATATATTACTCCTCTAATGTCTACAATACCTCTGTTTTTTTACTCACTCAAGAGTATTGTGTATTAAAGGCCAGTGTTAAGCATTTAACCCCTTAGAGAATTTTCCTGGTTTTGCTGTTAAAGTAAGGCAATTTTTATGGATAACACATGGAGCATAATTTTACTTTCTAACAAGCAGTTGAAACACTGATTTCCATCTTCTATTCAAATGTAAATTTATCAAGAATTGCAGAATTAAATTAATTAAATATAATGAAATATATGTTTAGGTTTAGTTAGAAATATATGGGTTTAGAGAAGAAAAATTAAATTTTAAGCAAATTCTATATTACTTGAACATTTACTTAAACTGTGGTAGCACCAATAGTCCAAAGTAATTCATATATATGTAACAAAAACTCTACATTACAATGCAAATAGTTATAGTTAGGTTTGTTAATTCTTATAGACATAAAAAGGGTGTTGGTTTGAAGTAATAAATATACCACTTGTTTAATTTGTTGACAAATCTCTATAATTCCTGTAATAAGGGAAATCCATTTAGGATGAAATTTTCTCCCATGTTCAGAGACCTAATTTTACATGACTATGAGAGCTCTCTACATTTGGGGTAGATGGCTAAACCACCATTACAGGCAATGAAGGTATAGTCAGGACATCCTTGGAATCCAGAGGGTTTTTAATTTTATACTACATTTAGTGAGATGAGCAGTTTTCTAGACTGCAAACAAATTTATTCACTGCGTTTATTGTTTAGACATTGTCATGTAGAGTAATTTGAAACACTTTCTGGAATTCAAGGCATACTCAGAAGGATGATACAGCACAAGACTTCTAGAAGATAATTTATCCTTCCACAGTGAAAACTATAGGCTGGGTAGAATATCTCAGGGCACATCAAATGACAATTAAAGCATTTCTTTGGGCAACTAAATCTAGGCTTAAATCTCCTCTGAGAATTTAGAAACTTCACTCACTCATATATTCCTACAGTGAATATTGATTCTGAAATACATGTAATACCTTGTAGATGTCTAGCAATTGAGGTATCCACATGTAGCTAGAAACATGTTTGTATATACGTACATGATACGTGGGCAACCAATGGAATTCTGGACTGGCATCTGGAGGGCATGGAATCTCAAATTTCTCCTGTTTGTTCCTTTAGAAATGTCTCACTTCAACTAGCAAGTAGTCCTTGAGGTGTGTGTTTCGAAAGAGAAACATGTAAAGCTGGAGTTTAATTCTGGTCTGAAGTGACATGATTGTTCTTCTTTGATGGTATGGATGACCATCTAATTTTTCTGAACATGGAGGACATTGCTCCTTAATCTTCTTTTAAGAAAGTGCTTTTTTTTCTTTTACCATGGTATATATTTATATATCAGGTGTACATTTCTGCAGCCCTCACATACAAAAAATAATTTAAGATTAAAAATATATAAAATAGTATATGCATACAGTTCAACTTATTAGGGTACATGCTTTAAAAATAGTTTAGTTAATGTATTTCAAATACTTTAGTTGATGTGTTACCCCTAACGTCCTTGTATCTTAAAACTAAGGACCAGCTGCTTAGAAAAACACTGTTTGGACTAGATGCTTTATTGACGGGTTTCTGAGTTGAGATAAAAATGTTGATAAAGATTTGATAAAGCTTCTCTTTATGGAATTCCAAGCTCTGACAAAAATGACCAGCTTGTCTCTGTGTTTCAAAGCCCACTATGATGACAATAACAACAAAGCTTTTTCAGTAAAAGGCATGGTGTTCATACATGGCAATAATTTATCTCTTTATCAATGAATGCATCTACAAATTATCTACCTTGTATGCCATTGTATAATCTTAATTGCAGGTAGAAGAACATATGCTTGTCATAATAAAGTTATATTGATAATTTTATTTTAGGTAGACAATTCAATGAGAAAAATCTTCCTTTTAATGACCCAGTGGAATTGAGCGCAGGCTGAGATTTAATTCATAGTCATACTGTATTATATTACTCTAAAAATTTTAACTAATTCAGCTAATTTAGTTAACTTAGCCTTTATTTTACTCTTGTAATTAATGAAAAAAATAGAGAATATGATTCTCCCAGGCAGATCTATATTCTAAGACACAGAGCTTGCTTAAGAAAAGATCTTAATGGCAGCAGACCTCTGATCAGTTTGTATTTTGGGATAAGACTATTGCTACTTCCCTATCTCTCAGGTATATCTCAGAGTTTCATTCATTGATTCAAATAAAAGAAAGGTAAAGACACTTTGCTAAAAAAAGATAAGAGAAAGTATACTACTTATTTCTTTGGTAGAAATCACAGAAGTAGGGCTACATTTATTTCTTTAAAAATTTACAGACAAGGGATTAATCTCTGGCCCTAGAAAAACTAGCATGAGCTAGCTTCACATGCCTAAATTTTCTTCCCTAACAAAGCAGGGTGGCCAAAATTATTGGCTATTTGGAACAGTTTCTAGAATCACTCTTAGTATCACTGGTTAGATATTTATGCAAACTAGTTGGTTTGGGCTAAAGCCATGTGAGCTTGTGAGGAAGAGTGGGAACAAATAAACAGCATGGATAATTACACACACATCATCAAAGCTTTGCCTTGAGTCCATTTTATCTACCAGACTGTATGTAGTTATACATTATAAAAGTCCCGAAAGACATAAAAAGAAGAAAAGGAGCACTGATTTTTCTATTATTATTTATTTCATAGTCATGTGAAAAAGCTATAAACTGATCCAAGGAATTAATTACACTCTGAAGTGTAAACCACAGAAAGCAGAAGAGATCACTTGGCAGTGTTGTTACAGGGAAAAATCAGGCAAGAATGATTCACCTGTGTGTGCTGGTTTTGGCTAACATGTAGTTAATGTTCTTCATAGTAGCTTCTATGGGGCAATATTTTTGATTTTTGACCAAAAACATGTTGGTAACACACTGATGTTTTACTTACTGCTGAACAGTGTTTTACACAGTGTCAAGACCTTTTCTATTGCTCATGCTGCTCCACCAGCGCAGAGGCCGGGGGTGCACAAGAAGTTGGGAGAGAACATAGCTGGGACAGCTGATCTCAACTGATTAAAGGGGTATTCCATACCATATGACACCATGATCATCAATAAAATCTTAGAAAAAGGAGGAGGAAAGCAGAAAAATTTAGAGTGATGTCACTTGACTTCTCAAGTAACTGTTATCCATGACGGACTCCTACTTTCATGGGAATGTTTGAGTATCTACCTAACAATTGGAAGTGTTGAATGAGCTCCTTATTTTGCTTTGCTTGTACATGCAGCTTTTGCTCCACCTATTAAATTGTCTTAATCTATGATTCTCTTTCCTTTCCTCCTGTGAGGGGCTGAGCTGCCTGCCAAGATTAAACAACAACACTGTGATATGAGAAACTAATCTGAAACCAATTGAAAAATTTTCAGGAAGGATTATCTGAACAGGATTTTCAAAGGACCTGAAATTATTATATCAACATAAGATAACTTCCAGAAAGGTAAAGAATGTTTCAATATTTCATGCCAGTTCCTATGGTGGTGTAAATTAGAAGTGTTTAATTTACTTCAGTACAGAAATGCCAATTTTCATTAGATGATTTTTTCTTTCTGCTCTGAACTGAGACTGTTATATAAAGAAGTTGTCTTGTCAATTTTATTTACTGCATAATCGACTATCACCTTTATAGTTTTAGACGTATAAATAAATGTATGTAAGTTTCTTCAGCTATTTATGATTTATTTGGAATAAAATATTCCCAGTCTGAAAATCGCTGACGAAATTGAACAGATTGTCTCTGACCTTCTCTGCTCATGCAGCACAATTAATTTTGGCAGGTTTTTCTATGTGATGGACCATTACACTCTGCTTGTTTATACACAGAATGCGTGTACTAATATTGACTTTGAAAAAATTTTTTACCTGCTTTTATGTTGCAACTTTAATAACAGTTTAATCTCTTTCTGAAGTACAAGTAAATAGTTCTGCAAAGGCTTCATTATCCAGATGAACAGGTGTTTTTCTTTCCAAATTTGGGAATGGATTAAGTCATATAGACTTAATTTTAAAAGATTGGCTGTAATCCCTTGTAATTTTAATGTTAGCAACTAGGCCTGGTCTGTGTAATGGCTAAGCCACTTCATTTTGACTTTATGCTCATTTAGTGTCATTAAGCTACTTTTGGGCACCTACAGAACAGGTTTCTAAATCTGAGGTATGCATCCTTGACTTTATTCAAGTTTAAGGAGGGAAGAATGGCACTTATAAGGAGTAGTATGTTGATATAATTGGATGTCTATAGTAATGTGACATAAATTAATCCTGAAAAATGCATCTTTCCTTCCTTCAACTTCACAGGGAGTTTAGGATGAATATATTCTAATTGTTTACATTTGGTTTAAAAATTCTGTTCTGCTTCTTTTTTTGTGTCATACATCCTGGGCTCTCTACAGTTTCTTTAGAATTTTAAATCAAGCATTTCAAAGGCTTTTTTCCTGTTATTACTTTATTTTTTTATTTTGTAGGCAGTTGCATAATAGTCTTGTTTTCTTGTTAGATACAGTCTTTTTCTCCTTAAAAGTTTCATTTTTCCTCAGAGTGAAGGTTATTGTTCCAACAAATATTATTCCTGTGAAATTTATAAGAAAGTAGATGGTAACAAAATACATGCTTCTCTTACTTTCAGAGCTATGCAAAATCACTTACTCAATATTCCTGCATGCCCTCATCTCCCTGATGTATATTCAAGAACACAATTATTCTCTTGCTGACACTTGCTTCTTCATCACCAATTAGATTGCTCACTGAAAAAGATGATAAAATACTTCATGGATGTCTATGTAGTTACTATACCTTTTTTTAGTTTTTCTTTTTTTTTTTCTTCTATATATTCTTCCTTAGTCTTTGGCTATGCTGCATCTATGCTTGAAATCAGCTAGTTCTTCTGAAAAAATAGTCTAAATTTGTGACCTGAGACTATTTCAATGGGAGCCTTTAATACTTTGTTTTGCTAAAATATTAGGGAACTTATGTGGACATATCATTCTGGCAGCATGGATTGGTATTGAATATATTTGCCAGAAGTCTTTCTGGTCGCAAGGTCATGTTGTATACATCACAGTGTTACTACCTTTAAGATTCCACATTATTTATCAACTTCTTCCCCTGTGATAAATTTTCTTCTCCTTTTTTTTTAGTTTCTTGGACTGTTATTTACAGAAGAATCTGTTGTCCAGGTCTTCATAGTTATCTTATCCTAGGATTAAATGAGGAGGTCTAGCAAGGTTCTGCTTTTGCATATGCAGTATGCTCTTTGTAATACAGGTGGATCTATACCTTTTCCCACAATTATATGAAACTGATTTAGTTTCTGGTTATAGCTACTAATTTCTTCTTGCTGTTGATTGTCCAGTTTCTTCATTATCCATCACAATCCTTTTTAGGATTTCATTTTTATCTAACTTTTTTCATAGTTTATTATCTACTTTTCTCTTGCCTTACATATTTGTTGTGGGTGGGAATGGAATGCTTAGACAAAGTTATTAAAAAGTAAAGCCTTGCTGGTGATTCTCAAGGTACAGAAAGGACCCCCTTGCTTTCTAAACTGCTTCTCAGAGAAGGGTTTAGGTGCTGCTGAATTCAATCTTAGCCTCGGACTGTGTTAACAGTTTAAATTTAAAGGAGTTATAGAGGTGTGATTGAACCACTTTTGTCCCATAGGTTTTAATGATTAGTAAAATAAGAATATTTATATAAAATGAATAATTTATTTTATACAAATGATCAGACAAAACATCTTACTCAGAACTATTTACTACACAATATAAACACTAAATATCTACTAGTAGAATATAATATAGCATAAAGAAGTATAGCGCACTGTAACAAAGTATTATTGAAGCGGTTATATTAAAGCTAGCAAAAAGGAATAATTATGAAGTAGAGATCTGGTGTAACCCATACCAATGCTCATGAGGAGATCTCTTTCCCTCAGCCTTGAGGAGTATCCTTGGAGGGCGCCCCCAGCCAAGAGAGGAATCTCCACACATACACCCCAAGAAGGGATATGTTAGACGAACCTGACTTCATGAGAGGGGACTGGACTTTTATAGTATAAAGTGATTGACTGCTGGTCACAGATCTGCAGGCCAGCTATCAGCTTATCTGTCAAATCAGACTTCAGAAAGCAAGGTGTGTATTGGAAGTCTGGTGAACTAGAATGGTTGTAGCATAATTAACACCAAGAAAACTGTCTGACTCCAGCAGTTGATTCTGCTTGATAGCTTGATTTGATTTTAGGTTTTATCAGGGTGGGTCTATCCCGCCACAGTATTTTCATAGTAAATTGTCTGATTTTCTCTGCTTTTTCTTTCAAGGCATTGAAATCTCATTTTCTTACTCTTTTCACACAAATTTATAATTTCTCAAATATTCCAAGGACACTATACCTTTCTTTGTGATATTAGTAACTTTTATACAACAGTCACTGTTCTAATGCTTCATTAATCAACTGATGCTGGGTTTTCCCACTTGGTGATGAGATACTTCATTTGGATTTTTTTCTTCTTTCTTTGGTTGTTTAAGGTTTTTTTTCCTTGTCAAGGGTGAGGTTTAAAGAAATAGCAGTTTTCAGGGTATAAGTGGGTGAAACATGTAGGAAATTCACAATAATATTCTACAGTAGCAAGTTTTTAAGCATCCTTGACCATGATTCTCCTACTTATACCTTGTATAACCATTTATATATAAGCAAAATGAAAAATGAACTCAGGCCAACTCTTCACTAAATTGACAAACATTTATTATACCCTTAATTCACTGCTGAAAGAAAATCTGAAACTCCAAAGAACTAAAAGAATTATGCTCCACAAAGTTTTAAATGGCTTCGTAGGCATTTGACTTCCTACTATGAAAAGTATGGGTTTCCTCTAACATCCTTCACAACTATGCTAGATATATCACAAAATTTATTTTGTTTTCTTTAAAAACGCAAAGTAACCAAGTCAAAAAAGACAATGATTGGACAGATACTTGCTTTAATAAAGAGAGAGAGAGACTCTGCTAACACACACATTTGTGGAAGACTGTATATTAATTGGTATGAAAGTAATGGCAGAATAGAACAGGAAAAGAAAAGGCTTTTTTTTTAATCTTTATTGCTGCACTTTAATGTATTTATATGTTGCATAGAGAATGATAGCATTTTGAAGATTACCTACACTAAAAGACACAATTCTAATTTCACAGATCTTTCTTCTGTATTTCTGACACATTCAGAGGTAGTGAAAAAAAGAGAATTACACAATGCTACCAGATTGTAACTTAAAGAAATATGATTTTCAGCAATTTAGGCTCCTTATTTCTACTGGAGCTTGTCTGAATTCTGGAGACATGACTGTCCTTTTGAAGCCTGTCATAACACTGATAATTGGTATGAAGTCTTTTTTTCCCTGTTGTTTCAAGTTCTTTCAAATCTTCTTAAGGGAATGAAATAAAGAAGAATAATTTTAACACAGCATATATTCTAATTATGACTATAAAATTTTGAAAAAGTCTCACATTTTCTGGTCTAATAAAGCTCTGCTTCAGTATAGACATTTTATGCAGGGCTCCTTCTCCTCTTGCCTGTCCTCTGTAGTTAAATAAATTTGACACATCTATGCTGAGATGTCTAAAAGTTACACATCTAACTTTTCTAGCCTGGTCATCTTTTGTCATAGTTAACAGAAAGTTAGGCATAACATAAGCACAATTTATCTCACCCTGAAACAGGCACCCAAGACAAATCAGTTGGAAGTGCTTGGCAGTATTATTTCTTCTACCATAGCCATAAACTTGGCTTACTAGTTGAAGACATTCAACTTCCAGATATCTGCAGTGAGCTATGTTCCACTTAGAATACTATATTACCTGGAAAACCTATAAGTTTTCACTGTTGGAAGACATAATTTATCTGCATAGAACATCTGGTTCCTTCTTTGATAGGTGAG
>NW_016690230.1:5276412-5367721 GCF_001604755.1 Lepidothrix coronata
ATAACCTTTTACTCCTCCTCAGGCCTGCTGGTCCAGAACCTCAGTAGTTCTACTGTTTCCCCTTTTATTATTCTGTCTTTTCCCTTGCAGGATTCAATTGGAACTATAATTACAGATATACTTCCGCCAAGGTCCTTCTATTCACGTTCTCCTTTTCATTATGCCTACTCTATGTCCAATTCTAATAACTTCCTGTATAAGTCAGTTCTGTGCTCACAGGTTGTCCTGGTTTTGGCCAAGGACAGGGTTAATGTTTTGCAGTAGATGAGAGGGGGTGTGGCTGAAGGGGCATGGCCAGAACTGAGGGGTTTATCATTATTACTATTACCTCATGTCATTGCCAGGGAATAGAGGGGGGGGGGGTAGGGGGAGAGGACTCTGGCTTCCAAGAAGAAAGGCGTGGCTTCCTTTTGGGAGCAAGTGTGATGGAGGGGTCAGGGTGGGGTGCCACTGGCTACAGTCACATTATGTTTGGTTGAGCTTGGTGAGAATTTTGCATGTAGATCACCCTCTCTTTTGTACCCTTTTGTTATTAATATTGTTGCTGTTACTGTTTATTTTCTTATCTAATTGATGTTTCCAGTAAATTGTTCTTATCTCAACCCATGATCTTTGCCTGTTAGGCATCCAGTTCTCCTCTCCAGCTATCAGTGGGGACTGGGGGTGGCAGAGGGGAGGAGGGAGCTGAGAGAGCTGGGACTGTTCAGCCTGGAGAAGAAAAGTCTCTTGAAATTCCAGGTGAACACAAGAAAACGTTTTTGTGCTGTGACAATGGTCAAACACTGGAGCAGATTGCCAAAGTACTTGTATACGCCCTTGGGGATTTTCAAAACTTGAATGGACATGATCCTGAGGAACCTGCTCCACCTGTCTGTGCTCTGAACTTAGGCACTGGACTAGATGATCTCCAGAGATGCCTTTCAAATTCAACTGTTCTCTGGTTCTGTAATTACATTAGAAATGTAACATTCACTTTTTTAGTGTTAGGCATGCAAACACCTTATCTAAGTTCTATACCTTCTGATAGAAGTCCAATAAATCCAGAAGTCCAGTAGCAATTACTTACATTCTTCTTCACAGCATATTTTTTACACTTTATGAGCAGCAGCAGAAAAAGGTAGAAAGACACTCACAGTTTCTGCTGCTGTAGCAATAGTTCAGGCAACTACAAAGATAGAAATTCACAGTTTTTGCTGTACAAAAAATGACAGAGAAACTTTGATGGTAACTTTTAGGGTGAATAGAATTCTTGTCTTGACAGAAATAACTTTTTATCTGTCTTAAAGGAGATTTCTGCTTGTTGTCTTTATCATGAATCAACAATTACTAGTTGATTGCTACAATTACTAGTCAATTGCTATCCAGATTTTTTCAAGTGCATGACATAATTATTTTGCTAAAGCTTCATTCATGTGTTTCTTATACAAGTGGGAAATATTACTTTTAAGTGGCCTTGTGCAGAATTTAAAGTTGTAAAATTTGATACTAGTTTAGAAATATAAAGCAGGTCTGAAAAAATACACTGACCCTTTTCTCCTCCTCTGAGTAGAAATACGAATTATATAGGAAGCAAGAGTACATTTCAAATGTATGGAAATAGGATTTTTAACTGGAGACTTCCAAGGCCTCCTTCCTCATCTACCCACTGACTATACAGTGAACTCCAGGGAAACTGGTTCAATTGGCTTATAAAATGAAGCTGAATCATAGGAGAAGTTGCCATGAGTCCTTTTGTTGTTTATCTGATGAAACTTGTTAAACTCAAACTGATGGTCTGTAGTTAGTTGAATTACTGCTTCACAGATTGAATCTTAAAAAAAAAAAAAAATTAAATGCTATAAATGTTATTGCTTAGTCACCAGTAATTGAGTGTCACTCATTGCATTAATAAAATGAGAAGGTTTCCCATCAGTATTCACATAAAATATTAGCTATTAAAACCCATGTTGTTAAGACTCTAGATAGATTGACTTACTAATTTAGAAAAAAAAAATTGGTAATAAATGAACTGAATGTAAATATCTAACTCAAATAAAGAACATAGACAATCCTTGTCAACGTCAAAGTATAAAGGGATATATACTCTAAATAAAAATGTTATTAATTCGGTTCTTTGCAGCAGTAATGTTGGATCATAAGTATTTGTGTTCCTTCATACTGGCTTTTCATTGCAGACATGAGAATGAACCAATTCTCAGAACTTTAATAATAGATGTCTACATCATTTCTTTATGTAACAAGATAATTTGACAATATGTTCAGATTTTTTTGTAATCTCCAAATCCATAGGTTTTCTTTGTATATCATATGTATTGGGAGCAATCTTATTACAGTCTCTCTTTTAATACATGTATGTATGCATATATACTTATAAATAACTCCAACACAAATCCTTAACAAGAAAGGAATATAATTTTTTTTGCATATAATAAAATTTAAAGCAATTCCTGTCTAAAATTTGTGAAGTAAATAATTAAAAGTAGTAAATATTTTCAATTATTAAAGCTTACAAGCTACAAAAAATATCCATGTCTGCTGCAAAAATAAATTCATTACAAGAGAACAGCTTACAATGACAGGTTCACTTTCAGTGTTTTTCTCAACAAACCTAGTAATTTAGTAAGTTTCTATAATTGTTCATAGCTTATCTCAAATAAGCCTGCACAATGATATAGTACTCTTAATGGGAATGCTTTAAAAAACCCTTGGAAAATGTTGAAAAACATTTCAACACAGTGTAAAATTCTACGGTTTTTCTAGTTGATCAGCTCTCCAGAATACTTAGGAATATCTGAAGCAAGATAGGAAAAGAATAAAAAAGCAAGTAGCTTTGTCTATTTTCAGTTACCATTTTTTCTGATATGATTTTCCCCTATATACTTCTGCAAAGATGGTTTAAAATTACTACTGTAACAAAGAGATAATACAAACTGTTGTTGTAACTTTTCCAGGTCTACCAAGAGCATTTTTTATGGGGCTCTGTGTTTGAAGATTCTGATTAATCTAAGTGACATTTTAACATCTGCGGAATTATTTCATCATTCTTCAAACCTGTCAATGAGCAACCAGTTTTAGATCAGAAGTCACTATTAATTATTAATCCTTGGAATTTTATTTCACATTTGGACCTCTGCTGGGGCAGAGAACATGACTGGGGGCTACTGTTGTTATTAGACATCGAAATAATTTCCCTTTTTTTTCATTGGTTGGTTGGTTATTTTTTGCTTATTTGTTGGTGGTGGTTGGTTGGTGGACTGGTTTTGACACAGTACAGTTCTCCTCATGTAAGTCAGGATCTGAGTCTGATTTTTGAACTCAGTTTTAATTTGAGGGAATTTTGCTACATAGGGCTATCTTTATTATTCCTTAGTGACTGCTGGTATTTATTAGAATAACAAGTGTAGACTTCAGTTGTTATCGTTCTTATTCCTTTTCAGTAATTATCCTGGCACGGAGATTTTAAGTTCTTTAAGAAAACTTGATTTCATTAAATCAAGTAATCCAGACATATGTTTAATACATTTTCTGTGCTATTTTAAAGTTCATTAATATTTGTGGGATTTAAAATAAAAAATGTTTTTCCAGCTTTACATGGACGAAGGACTCAGACAAAAGTCATATTCCAGTCACTCCTATATCCTTCACAATACTAGCTCTCAAGCTTTTTTTATGTCATGAGTATTTTCAACTTTCTCATCCCAGAGACTCAACCATCAGCGTTTCTTGCTTGCAACTGCCTTTTTTGTTCTCCAGATAGCTAAGCTCCAAGTAAGGGGTTGGTAACTGTTACTCTAGAGCAATTTAGCTCAGAATGTCTTTGGCACCTGCTCTATCTCTAATTAGGGATTGTTTTAAAATTATAAATGTACCCAGAGATGAAGATACTGGCACATGTTTTGATTAATGTAAAATAAATAAAGAATTTATTTTAAAAAAATGTAGGAACATGATTGTGATGTTCTTTTCTTAGGAATAAAATAATCCACGCATCATATCAGATTTACATCATATTTTAGGAATAAAATAATCCATGCATCATATCAGATTTACAAGTCTGAAATGGACTCCTAATTCATTATTTTTTAAAGTCTAGTTAGGCATTCTGTAGAATTCAAAAAGAAACACATAGGGAACTGTACTGTAGACATGATTCATTATCTTGATGTTTTCTAGTTCCTTTTTCAAAAAAAACCCTTAATTGTCATTCTTCGTTAGTCTGAGTATGTTTTCTGTGCGCAGAAATCAATACCCTCCTGAGAATTTTATCAAAATGCAGATATAGGTCCACATCTGGCCTCAGACTCGTGTGAGCAACTTTCTGTGACACAGACAGACAACTCTGAAGACAAGGAGCCAGACCAGACTTGGAGCCAGGGCCTCTCAGCCAAATGCCTGACAATCTGCATAACACCTGGAAATGAAAAATGAGGTACAAGCATATGATAAATAGCAGTGAAGCTGAAAGCACATGATTGAGTTCAAATGGTGTAATGGTTTAATCCCATCCAGCAACTAAATACCACATGGTCACTTGCTCACTTTACTCACAGTGGGATGGGGAAGAGAATTGGAAGATTAGAAGTGAGAAAACTCTCGGGTTGAGATATAGACAATTTAATAAGTAAAGCAAAAGCCTCGTGTACAAGCAACACAAAACAAGGAATTCATTCACTACTTCCCATGGGCAGACAGGTGTTCAGCCATCTCCAGGAAAGCAGGGCTCCATCACACATAATGGTGACTTGGGAAGACCAATGCCATTGCTCTAAATTTTCCTGCCTTCGTTCTTCATTCTCCATGTATCGATGAGGAGGCTCAGAGACATAGCAACACGACCAATGTGATCAAAGCAATGTCCAATTTATTATTTAAATCAGTTAACTTTTATACAGTTTAGTTTGCTCAGGGTACATGCTCACAACAAGATGATTGGATAGCTCAGTTTGTGCATGCATCTCATGCTCTCAGTTTATTGGATCTGAGGCTCTGTCCATGCGACCTGAAATCATTCTTGGCATAGAAACCTCTTTCTAATTAATCTGCTTTTAGGGGTTTTTCCTAGATCTGCAGGTGTACTTTTATCTCTAGGTTCTCAAGGTTTTCTTACTATAAACATATTATGTTCTCAAACCTTATAATTAGACACACAGCTAACAAGTATAAACATCACATATTTTCACACAGTCTATAACTATAAACAATACATGCTTGTCACTTCCATGGCAAGCAAGGCCCACAGAGTGCAGGAAAAATTGTTCAGAGAAATCTCTCTGTTCCGGCGACATCCATGCTTTTATTGCTGAGCATGACACCATAAGATATGGGATATCCTTTTGGTCACTTGGGGTCAGCTGTCCTGGCTATGTCCCCTCCCAACTCCTTGTGCATCCCCAGCCTCCTCGCTGTTACAGTGGTCATGAAGGATAGGAGTGGTGGGGTATGGGTTTTTTTCTGGAGTTACTGGGCACTAAAGACAGCTCAAGTCATGTCATTGCTATATAAGGGTTGTCCTCCTCTGGTTTGTGGCTCCCGATATAGCAATTTCTGTAACATGCAACTTAAATCATGGTTTACAATAGTTTAAAGATATATCCATTATAATCTTCACCCTGGTCACTTTGAATTAGTTTTAATTAGAATTACAGGGCAAGGTCCCTGAAGGATGCTTAAAGGCATAAAATCACTCAACTAATTTATGAGGATATCATAGAGAAAAAACCCGCTAGCTGCAACTAACTAACTAACTAACTGGAGGATAAATGCTGCAATTCTAATTTACCAGCTGTAGGAAAACTTCAGTAGATGAGCTAGTATTTCTCCATCCTGTACAATATTTTCTTAAAAATGAATATAGTACTGTGATGATTTATCACACTCAAGAGTGTTTTCATAGATAGAAATCAATATTTATTCTTGTTGAACCTGTACTAAATTTTCAAGTGCTTTATACGGAAGAATAAAAATCCTAGATGATGTCTTAGTTATTTATTGTTAAAGACAAAACTACTAGTACTTCAAAACAAAAAAATATGGCTCTGGTCAGCTCATATGGGAATATTTAACATAAAGATAACCACAGCCCTACTCAAATTAGCAAGAATTTTTCCAGTGACTATACTATACTAGGATACTATTCCATAAACAGCAATTATTTATATAGATTTTTATAAGAAATATAGTGCCACTGTAGGGTGGTATTATTACTTTAACAGCATCAATCCTGTGATTCACAGGACAGTTCTTTGTCCTGTTAAACAGAGAATGCATATGTCAAAGTGGAACTAGGAAAGTCCTTTGTTTAAGGAAAATTTGACATTGCCAAGCCTGATGTTTCAGTTCCAAATGCAACTAGAAGCCTGTCAGCTAGTTCAGATGGATCATGAACCTGAAGGTAACCTTTTAATTCAGACTGCTCTAGTGCAATCCTCAAGCTCTTAAGACAGCAGCTGAATCAGGAAATTTCTTACACTAAAATTGCTTTTAATTTTGTTCTTTCTAAGATGAAATCTTTGTTCTGGAAAAAATGACATAATTCTAACATTTCTTCATAACTGAAAGACACATATTGATACAAAAACATATACAAAATCATACATATACAGGAACACACACACAGAATCACATATATATGCATTGGGATAGGTAAAAGGGGTTTGTCTTTAAGAAAAGATGAATTGAAATTCTAGAGAACTATATCATTTTTGGTTACATTGGAAGCAATATCTACCTTCTTCTAATAAACATTAAGCTAGAATTCCTGCTTTTCCAGTCTGTAGGACCAAACTGTAAAATGCATGAGATAGGAGCCTTGCTAAACCAACAGGGTATGATAATTACATTGAAGTGTGCTTTGAGAGGCACTACTGTATAAAACATTGTTAATGTATTTTTAGATTATAGTGCTTGTGTCTTTGCAAAGCATTCCACGTGTTAATGATAAGTATAAAGCCAGAGCATTCTGAAATGTGGATGCTTGACTCACACTGATAAATCTTTAAAAGCCATTATAGTAGAGCACTGAATATCAGGACCTATTTGCAAACAGAACAATAGGCTAAGAGAAAATTGACAACAGAGAATGTACTTTTAATAGCAGTAAATCCATCTGTTATGTTCATTCTTCACAGGTCTAATAATGAATTAAATATATTATCCACTCATTCCTTACATGATGATCATACACATGATCACTATGCATAGTAAGTCTGATACATGTTGCACAACACCTGTCTTGGCAGTTCCTGTTTACAAGAGAGGTAAAGAACTGTTTTTCCTACAAATTCCAGTCTTGGCAATTTTGCCTTTTGCCAGTAAGAGAAGGAACTCTTCTATTACACCCTCAAACTACAGCATAAGAGATTTTTATGCTCGAAGATAAGCAGTTTATTATTAAGATAATTATATCAGGATTTCCCTCCAGTCTTGAAAGTTTTGCTTCTAAACAAGGAAGTAAGCAAACAGCCCTTTTGAAAGGATCTCTAATGAAGGATGAAAAGAGATATACTCATCGCACCAGGATGAAACATATGGATGGGAAAAAAGGACCAATTTGCAGACATTGTGTTTCACTGATCAATAATTGTTCACAGAGAAATCTAGTAAACTCACCCAGGATCATCAGTAGAAATGATTATTCAGTAACAATAATTAGAAACTTGCAATCTGGATCTGTGCTTGCAAGTGCTGTCAATAAGCTTTGAGACTATAAACAGAAAATTTTCATCATTTCACATTTCTGTCAAATCCCGCTTTCCTTATGAATTCTGTAGCTGACTCCACTTGACAAAGGCCTAATTCACAATTTTCTTTTTTACCCTTAGGCATTTTATCCCACTGTTGATGCAAAAAAAGGACCTAAATAAACTGTCACATTTATTACTGTAAATTCCTCGCGCTCCAGCACACATGAACACTGGCAAGTGCACAGTGAAAGAAACAAAACTCTTTTGTCTTTATAAAGATAAAAATCCCACAGAATTACCTTATTTTTGAAAGTTTTGTTGACTTTACTTTCTATTAATAATTACTTCAAAAATAAACATACGAACATTTTCTCTCTATGTGAACAAAGCATAAACACTTCAGGATAACTTAATCCCACTGTTAAGTCCTTACACTTCAGATGAGCCATTCATGTATTTAACGTGAAGTCAATGCTTAGGTGGCCTTCGTAGAACAGAGGCTGAATAAAGGTCACTCAGGATGTGCTTAGACTCTGTAGTTGTGATGATTTTACAACATGCAGCCAACAAAGGGGGCACTCCCTCTACCTTTTCCTTCTTCTGCTCCTGTCTGTTCACTTTGTGCCAAGAGATGCCTCAACTCATTTAACATGCAAAAATATTTTTAAAAAATTTCAGCTAATTTTGTGCCAGATTAATAAACTGCAACAGCTCACCATGAAGAATAAAAGACAATACAAATAGGAAGGAAAGTAGAAGAGAGTACAGGAGACAGGAGAAGAAAACGTAACCTTCCCTTCTGGTGAGCTATTACATGTGTTCAATTGTGTTATCTACACCTACTCTCAGATAAGATAATATAAAACTAGCGTAAATAAGAGGTAATAGTGTAGAATCACTTATGTCTCATTTTATTCCTAAATAAATGTTTAATTAAACCAGAAATATCTTTAAATCAAGTTAACATCACCCAATCACCAATTTAAAATAGTTGTTCCTGTCTCTTCTCTAGGAGGACTAGTTGTAATTTTGATACAGAAAGGAAAACTAAATTTTGAGTCCCCTGTTGCACTGATAAGCAAGAACAAAATTCCTGATGAGCTTTGTTCTTGATATTTTCTTTCAAAATTCAGTGAACTTACTAATGTATCTATTTAAAGTCAATAATTATCTTCTAGTCTGTGGGCTTTATTGAGTCCTTTAAAATATTCCTGTGGCTAAGTAGTCTGCAATGGCAGACAATGCTTTCGTGTCTCATGCATCAGAATGAACAACACTAATGAATGAAAACTTATTCTTGACTTAATAACTTTTATAAGTGCTCTTTGAATTTCAAAATCTACTTTGAAAGAAAGGGCATAAAATACCTGTCATCATATTACTGTCAATACTTTTTTGTATGTTAAATGAAATGTTTTCTTTCATGCTAAGCCTCAAGCAGTAATCTAGAAGCAGAAATAATTTACATTTTCTCTGATTTATTAATTTTCATTTAACACTAGTCACACTAGGATTCATTAGGCAGTCTCTGAAAGACTTCATCTCTCAGAAAGTTGAGTGAAAATTTGTGCAGTGCTGGTCAGATGCCCTAAAATACTAAAGAGAACGGAATGGGGAACACTATTGTTTGTTGAAAAGTCAGAGAGTATATGACCATGATACTCATTATCACACTGAACCATTAATTGATAAATCTTGGGATACTCTGGTGACACTTTCCTCTCCCTTCCAGTAGTGGGCAAGACCCCATGATATTTAGTAAATGCTCAGTAACTTAACAAACAAACAAAAACAACCCCCAACTCCAAAAACCTTAAGAAATTGTGATGGTTCCACCCACCTGCTCCCCCTCCCCCCGGGGCTGGAAATGGTTAATCCCAAGTAAATTCCCGATGTAAGACCAATGGAGAGCTGTGTTTCACCCTTGTGAAATTAACGTATCACAACAACTGGGAAGGGAAGCTGTTGGCGTAGTTGGAAAATCAGGCAGCCGTGTAAGCGCCGAGGGGAATCCCCCCTGAGTTTGGGGGAGCCCCTGGGCCCCCGCTGCCCTGGCCCAGCCAGAGCTGCAGGAGTTTTTCGCCGTTCCCAACCCCACTGCCAGCGGGGGTGGCGGCACAGCCCTGAGCAGCCAGTCGGGACTGGAGCTGGGCCCCGGCGGGCAGGCACGGCACTGGAGCGAGAGGGAAACTCCCCAGGAGTTTTCCAGCCGGCCTCACGACTTTCCCTCACCACAGTGGGAGAGGTGGTGAGGAGCTGGCTGGGCCCTGCAGCAGCCACGGAGTAGCCCGGGACGGGCTAGAGCGGCAGCTGTGGCACCAGTGCGGCGGCGATGGCCGAGGCCGTCCGGCCCTGGCCCGGAGTGAGCCCCTGTGAAGAAGCGGGGACAGCAACGCACAGCACAGAGCAGAGTGGGCCTAGAATATGGCATAGAGCCAACCGAGCAGGTTTTTCTGGGGAGAGACTCTTAATGAAGTTTTGGGGTATATAAAAGACTGAGCAAAACCCAGGAGAATCTTGTGACCTGGGGAGGAAGAATGAATCCAGAGTGGAAGAGTCCTTGAACCTTACCACCTGCGAGGAACCTTCACGAATCAGGGAAAGAAGATTCAAAAGCTTTGCTCCCTGTAGGTCATGTGGTCATGTTGAAGACCTGGTGCAGCAAGTGTTCCCTTGCAGTCCAGGAGGAGCTGCTCAACAGAGGCTGAGCAGTTGGTGGGGGCGCAGCCCAATTCCCAAAACCCTGATTGGGAGAGAGAGGGAGACTTTAACTATAGTCCAAAAAACTTCTCCTGATCTGATGTGGGAGGGTCCAGGGGTGGTAGAAATTGTGTTAAGGCTGTGTATTTATTTATTCTTTAGTTTAAGTTTCTTTAGTTATAGTTTTCATACTTAAGATTATATATATATATGTATATATGTATTACTTTTCATGTTAGTAATTTGAATATAATTCCCTTCCCCCATACTGAGTTGTGTCTGTCTGAAAACTTCTCTTACACTGAGGCAAATTGTGGGGACTTGGAAATTGGATTTTTGGGAGCTTCGAAACCTCGACAGAAGTTCTTAATTGTTTTTGATTCAGTGCAAATTGTTTTAATAGCTTTTCAATATAATCTTCAACTCTCCTTTATCCTACAAGACCAAGCAGATCAATATTATTACATCTAGAAATAGTGTCAAGGTTCTCTAATTATTCATGACAAAAAATGTTACCATTTTTTCTCCAGAAAGATTTCAATTTACTGAATGTTGTACTTATTAACCTTAACTCTTCTTTGTCAACGCAATTGGCTTAGAAATCTGCTTTTATGAAAGAAATCTGGCAAGATATTACTTATCCTTATAAAATAAATGAAAGTAATAAAGCAAATATTTTAAAATTATTTTGAAAAGATAAATTAACCACTTATGCAATAAACCTGTTTCTTCAAATCCTAAGATCTGACATCAGACTAAAACTCTGTGTTCTACACCTCATGAGTGTCTAAGTTTGATTTGGCTCCCCGCCAAGTCCCCAAGACCCAGCACAAAAACCTCCAGCAAAGAGCAAAAGAGAAAAAAACTATGAAGAGATCCAGGCTAGCCAAACTATATTAAATATATGTATTTACGTATATTACAGTTATATACAGTTGAAACACTGTATACAATCCCAAAAGGTAAAGGGAAAGGGAAGGGGAAAAAAAGGACCAAAAAAACCCAAAACCAAAACAGCTATATAGCAAACTAAAGAATTAGCAAAGAATATCTTACTACTTTCCTTGGGATAGCACAATCGCCCAAACGCCGCCACCACGCTACCAGACTCCAGATCAGCAGGAACAACAGGCCCTGTAGGCCCAGCCAGGCCCCAGCTCCCCCCACAGAAGCAAGACCTGCTGCGGGAATCTGCTGTCTCCAAACCTCGCTGGAAGGGAAGAGAGAAGAAGAGGCTTCTCTCTCCGTCTATTTGTATGTTGGATTATGTAAAGGAATAGGATAGAATACTTCCTTCCTTCCTTCCTTCCTGACAACCAGGAAGGAAGGCCTAAACTCAAAACCATTACAATGAGCCAAATTATTGTTTGTTATTTTAAGAAGGCATAATTTCTTCTTACTACACAGGTCATTTTAATACTGATAGAAGATGAGCACACCTTTTGTATCTGGACAAATGCCATCTGTCTACCTTCCTTTTTTTCTTACTCTTCTTTCTGGTGCACACTAGCTTTAGATGGTCAAGGAAAGCAGTAGCTCCATTTCTACAGTGACACTATCTGCCTTTACTCTTACTTTGGAAAGATGAAGAGGGACGTATTTATTTCAAATTGGTTTAAAAATATTTTCAGTAGTATTTTAAAAACCCAATTTTAAAAGGCATTGGGTTTGAAGATCATGATGATTAGCTATTTCTACAATATGATTATGTAGACCCATACTCCGACAAAGACTATATTTACAAACAAATTTTTGAACCATAAATCTATTATATATGCAGTAATGGACGAACCAAATTCTACATCATTCACATCTGATAATGATGAACTGCTAGATAAGGACCAGGTTTACTCCTTTTTCTGTATTAAGACAAAAGAATAATTAACTGTTTACACAGATTTCACCTACAAAATGTAGGCATCTGCAATATCTATATATGGAAAGAAGTAGTACCTTAAGTTCTCTGTACAGTCAATAGAGATAAAAACACCTCTTTATCACACCGTTCTTTGTGATTAGACAAATAATGAGAAGTTCTTGAGAACTAGAGAAGTTCTTGTTGCTGTCTATTGACTATAAATATAGCTTAGCATTACTAGCTCAGCTGTAGGCATCTGTATTAAAAATATCTACATCACATCAGATGAATCCCACCTTTTTTGTCTCTGGGAGGTAGTTAATAAGGTGGCTTAATTGGGTTTCCTCTACTTCTTTCCTTTAAGTTTCCTATAATGTGATTGTGGCATCTTCTCCTGTGAGGATAATATGACACTAACTCTGCTTGTGTAATAGAAATAAATTTGTTTTTTCATGCCCAGAATGAGGGGACTTACTCTAGTATCACTACATTTTACAGCAAGAAATCTAAAATATTGTGCTTTTTATTCTGGATGTCTCTTTTACTCCATTAGTTTTAAATTTAAAAATTCACTATGTAGCAGAAGGAAGACTATGTTAGGTTTTACTTTAATTTTGAAAAAAATTGCAACAAGAATAGGAGAAATGAGATGCCAGTTTTATTGACAGAAAAGTAGAGACTGGTGTCTAGCAGACTAAAACTGAATTATGAAGGCAACTTCTTTCATTATTTCTTGGGTTAAAATAAGTATAGACAACTCTGTCATACTTATGAAAAAGGGTCAAATTTTTATATTTAGTTTATAGAAAACTAAAATTAATGTGTTTTAAAGGACTGATGTCTGGCTCAATCAAAACAACTATACTGAGTACACTTCTGCTACTATGACATGCCTATCAATTTAAAAAAATAGGCAACATTCCCTAAAGTTAAATCCAAAGGTTTGAAGAGTATGTTGACCCTTTAAAAAGTTTTAAACTCATAAAATATTTAAATAATGGAGCTTTTTAGAGGAGAATGTAATTACCAAAATTTTAAGATAAATAGCAGGGCTAGTTATTTTTCACTTATAGTTTCTGTAACTTTAAAACATTACCCATCTTTATTCATTCAGAATGTTAGAGGACTTGATGCAATGCTTCTATCAACATACATTATATGGGAAATTATAAACCACAATATCTTTCCTTAAAGTTTCTCTATGTTTCACATTAGGTTTTAAAAACAAAGAAACAATTTCTGGAGCTAACATTATTTTGAAGCTTGATTTCTACTATAAATGTTAGTGTGAGTATTTAGGAAATCTGCACTGAAAACTTTACTTTTCTGATGAGTTAGACGGGTTTTTATTTTACAGTAAATACAGTTTTGAAGTTTAAGCTCTCCATGTTGGTGAATTAACTACAAAATAATTTATTGATATTACATCTTTATAGCGAAAATAATTAAGAAGTATGTGGAGGGATTTAGGGTATGAAACTGTTTACTAGATGTAAACCTTTCTGGCAAAAAAAATTAATTTGTAATACTGTAACTAAACTTCATTTATGTTATAATTTTTCCAAGTGCCAGAAAATTATATCTACTGCTAGAGGCTTGTTGAGCACAAAATGCTGACACTTATTCTTTTTTGTTAATATCTGTGCTCATCAGGTCTTCTGTATTTTGGTGACTAAAGTGTCAATGAATATACATAATCCAGCATATATAAATAGGTGTGCTTGGCCATGAATATTTATAAATATAATCAATGTATAATCATAAGTACATACTTAAATATTCAATCATACAGGATAAATTTTGAGCTGTTCAGTATACCAAGTATCAATATACAGATACTTACAAACACACACACTGAAAAAATTATAGCAAGAACCCTATGAATTTCATGGAACTGGAATTGTGTTTTTCTAATATAGTGTTACATTTTGTGGTTTTATATATATTTTTAATTTTGAACCAACTATTCAATAAAATTGCTTCATACCACTGTTACATTAATATAATTTATTGTAGAATTTTTTCATGTGAAAGAGGATATAATAATTAAGTGTACTCTGTAAAGAGTATTTACATCTCCACAAAAAGCAACTGCATGGTCAAAACCTGCCGTAAATAGTCAAAGATTCTAGACACATCCCGAGTTAATATTCTGCATCTTGTCCAAGTTTCTTCAATTATATTTAAATAAATTACATGGGTCTGCATATATAGGTCTGCATATATAGATGAATAAGTATGTATACCCATGTATATAAGTATGTATAATCACAAAACATGCAGTCCCTGGAGCTCCTCCAAAGTTCCAGGTTTTGAAGGTTCCTTTGTCTGTCATGGTATCTTCTTGTAGAGGTCTGGGGTGCAATGTTCTTAAACAGAAAGAAGGCCTACCTTGAGGGAAGTCTAAACAAGCTATAGGAATTTAGAAAGTTAGATATGAAATGGGGTAATAGGGTTGGGTAAGTGTGCAAAGCACTGTGCTAAAGGGTGAGCTAACTACAACTACTTCTAAAATCTACAAAAAGCTAAAAATCAAAAAAAAATCCATAGGTGTCAATATGAATGGACACATATTAATATACCCACATATAACCTCAGCAAAAGTTATGTGCAGGGATTAAAATGGCACTGAAAAAAGCTGAAATACTAGATCTACAAAAACCTTAATGTCAGGCGTACAAAGGTGCTGCTGAAACAGCAT
The DNA here is from genome assembly GCF_001604755.1 of Lepidothrix coronata. Lineage (NCBI taxonomy): Eukaryota > Metazoa > Chordata > Aves > Passeriformes > Pipridae > Lepidothrix > Lepidothrix coronata. The sequence continues at coordinate 5,291,354 of NW_016690230.1, forward strand.
TTACAAAAATGAGCTGAGAGGAAGTAGCTAGCACCTAACCATGTGTCCACAACAGCCATCTTGTACCTGCCCTTTTTTCCTCAGCTCGCGTTCTGCAATTAGCCAGGATGGAGTCAGAATACTGTTTGAACTGATCTTGTGCACAGGCTAGTAGAGATGCTCTTGTATTGGATAAGTAACCAACAGCCTTTGAAATGCTGAGATGTGAATAGTAACATGAAGTTGGCATTCTTCCCTAGAAGCTATTTGAAACAGTTTAGAATGAAAACTGAAAAAAGCTACAGGAAGATTTAGGAGAATTAAATACTAATCTGATTTCCTTGTACTACCCTTAAACTTCCCTTGTCAAAAGTGTAATGAAAAAAAAAAAAGAAAAAAGGGTCAGTCTTAATAAGTGTTGGAACAAAACTTTTCTATTTTACTACTCAGCTCACAGTCAATTCAGCTCAGCTTTGTCTAACTGCTGCCACTTTGTGTGAACTTTCAGAAGAGGTTACTAGAGACTCCAGTAATGGGATTTCCTTCTTTTGACTCAACCACAGCATAAACTATAATGCCAGTAAAGGGAATATTAGTGAACTATCCCAGAGGATGTTATATGAGTGTTTTAAGCAGCTTGGAATCGCAAGAGGCACTCATTGATTCAGTCTTGACAGTTTATGAGTGTACTAAAGCTATTGCCTTGGAGACGGTCACTGTGTTTCACTCTGAAGTTTGCACAGACCCCAGGCTTAGCTTGAGAGATCAAGACAAGTCCTCTGAGTTGGAGATTTCATACCTGGATCTTCAGGCACAAGAATAATGCCATATTTTAGGCTATTTAGATACAGTGCTTTACCATAGGACCACAGACATGAGTGCACCGATGCAACTCCTCTTGAAGATGAGTCAGCAAGCAAACTGATCAAGAACTACAGTTAAACACAATATCCCTCTTTATTTAGCAGCATAAAAACATACAGGTATGTAGATAGGTTTAACAATCTCTACATGCATGTCTTCTGCACTACTCCAGAGCATGACACTCTCAGGGAAATGGCTGGTGGTTGTGGTAGACTCCCTCAGCCTTCCTGTTGAAACAAACTTCTATTTTCTTCCTTTAGGTCTCAGTTCTTTCTGTACGAGTCTCTGAGGTTTGTACATCATCTCGCTGCATTCTTTGACATCCAAGCTTTTTTATTTCTATTTGGTTTGGAGCTTTTTTCATTCTCAGACCTCATTCCAAGCAAGAATCTTCATGCTTCAGTCATGCAATTGTCCAAAGATATTTCTACTTGAATTTCATTAATTGATACAGTCTATATGGGATATGAGAGGCTGCAGACAGGTTATGGTGCGTTCAACAGCCTCACAGAAGCGCTTCTACAATATAGTAATTTTACGACAGAATCAGCCAGCATATTGATTCAAAAGATTCTTCAAGATGTCATTGAGACGTCCTCCAACAAAGACCTTAGGCCAAGTGTTTGCCTTGACAAAACCAAAAAATATCAGTGCCAGAAAGATGATGAAGATCCTTAATGTGCAATACAAAGTTAAGCAATTAATTTTTAGAAACTGATAATAATTTTCAATGGAATACAGCTCCCAAATTAAATATTTTTTCCACAAGCAGAGTTGCATAATAGGAATGAATACAGAAACATTGGAGAGGAGATTTCTTTAGAGTGGTTTATTCTTTTATAGAATGAATACACAGGGGAGAAGCATGTAGCAAAGCAGAATGCCCTATCAGTTTGTGGAGGGAAGATATTCTATGCTCTGACTACATGACAAACTATAATGTATGTCTAGGAATTAAAAGGAAGAAAAAAATAAGCAAGCAATGCCCTTTCCCCAAACCCTAGATACCTGAAATAATCTCAGATATTCAACAGAAAATATAAGCCCCGAGTAGCATATAACAGCAAGTACTCACATCCTCTTTTGTCACAGAAGGGTGCCAGAAAAAAGTACCATTCACAATCTCACTTTCAGTCCCCAGACAGTTTATAAAAGTTTGAGGCATCAAAACACTTACATTCCTTAAGAACTCAATCTGTTCTGCATGTCTGTTGTAATTTTATGTCAGAGAATTATAGGATATACATACAGTGAATTCTTGGGCAGTAAGTCTTTCGATAAGAGAAATTGGAAAGGACTGTCTCTGGCATAGTGCCAGTCAAACATTTTGTTCCTTTACAGGATTGCTTCTATTTTTCTAAGCCTGACTGTGCTTTATAATAAACAATCACAAACAGAAAGCAAAATCTCTCTTTTGTTTTCAGTAGTACAGAAATTAAAATATTAATCCAGGGTGTGTGTTTTATCACTTTCCTTTGCTGATGTAAAGTTTTCATTCTTGAGTGAATTCTTCACCAGACATCAGGCTTTCCTGCAGATCTTTTATGCCCCTGAAACAAGCACAATTCAGGCACCGCAGCAGCAGCAGACGGTTCCCACTGAATGCTGTGAAGAGTTTAACCACAACTATGCAACTGACACAGCTCTAGGACTCCAGACAACAGTCTTCCTCCAATTTTCTTCTCAGTATGGAAGTGATGTCTGATCTTGCAGGGATGGAGGTGGAAAAGCCAAGGACAACCTAGAAAAATAAGATGAACAAGAGTAATCCGTGTTGGTTTATGAAGGGAAATTCATGCTTTACAACCTGATGGGGTTTCTACAATGAGATATTTAGTTGGTGGATGAAGGGAAAGTAAAGCCTTTGACACCGTCTCCCATGACATCCTCATAAACAATCTGAAAACAGTTCCAGGTTAGATAAACTGGACAGTAAGATGAATTGAAAATTGATTTAAGGGCCACTTCCAGAGGATTGAGATCGGTGGCACACCATCTAGTTGGAGATAAGGCACTAGTGTTGCATGCCTGGGCTTATTACTTGGTCCAATAGTGTTCAACATCTTCATTAATGACCTTGATAATGGAAATGCATGCACCCTTACTAAGTTTTATGCTAATATCAAGCTAGGAGGAATGGCTGATTCATCAGATAATTGTGGTACCTGTGGTTCAGAGGGATCTTGAAAGGCTGGAGAATTTATATGACAGGAACCTTATGCAACTAAACAAGAGAACATTCAAAATCCTGTAGGCCAAGTAGCTGGAAAGCATCTCTGCAGAGAAGGACTGGGAAGTTCTGGTGTACTAGAAACTGACTTTGCATTTCTCAGGCAAAGAAGGAGGGGGTTTGGACCAGATGGTTTCAAGAACTCCCTTCCAATCTAAACAATTCTTTGTTTTTTCAGTTTCAGATGCAGTTTCTCCCTCTATGATTAGGTTATTAAGCAAACAGAATGGAAGTGTCCCTAAAACTCAAGTAGGACAATAGATGATTCAGCAAAAGATAAAAAACTCCCCTCTTCCCTAGGTGAAAGTAAAGTAAAAATATGTTCAAAAATAATAATGAAAAATACAATTCTCATAACCTCTTGATTGAAAAATTTTCAGTACAGATAAGGAACTATTACTGTATAAAATGGTGCCTTGTCCTGATGTGGATTACTGTACAGAATTCTGGTCACCAATGCTCAATTAAAATGCTCAATTAAAATGAAAACAAACAGAATGCGTGAAGAAAGTTTAGGGTGATCAGAGGAATGAATCGCTGTTGTTCAGCAATACACTAGTGGTGTTTGTCTTAATTCTGAAAAATGAATGTTAAAGCAAGATAATAAACACCAGTAGAAATGAATGGTCAAAACTGCAAAAGATATAAACGTAAATCAGTATTAAACTGTTTAGAGAAAATAACAACAACAGTCAAACAAAAAAAACAAACAAAAGTTTAGGATAATATACCTAGCAGATATGTTTTTGGAAGAATCAATTATTTTGATGGATAGACAAATGTTGCAACATTCATGGAAGGAATTATGGGCCTTCTGTTTCCCTTCCATTTCTCATTTGAAGCCAACATTTTAGTACTTTCTAAATTTAGAGCTCCATCCACATACATCTTCAACTATTAATAATTAGAAGAATCTGTATGGAAAACTTAGATGTAATATTTAAGTGGACTATGGAGTACACTACATAAGGAACTATTTTTTTTAGTGACTCCAGAGGAGAATCATGATGATGATCAAGGGGCTGGAGCATTTCCCCCATGAGGACAAGCTAAGAGAGTTAGGGTTGTTCAGCTTGGAGAAGAGTAGGCTCTGGGGAGACCTTATTGTGGCCTTTCATTATATAAAACGGGCCTACAGGAAAGATGGGGAGGGACCCTTTATCAGGCAGTGCAGTCGTAGGACAAGAGTAAGAGTTTTAAAATAAAAGAGAGTAAGACAGAAATACATTCTTCACTATGACAGTGGTGAAACACTGGAACTGGTTTCCCACAGAAATTGTGCATGCCTGGAAGCATTCAAGGCCAGGATGGATGTGGCTTTGAGCAACCTGGTCTACTAGAAGGTGTCCCTCCCCACAGCAGGGGAGTTGGAACTAGATGATCTTTATGGTCCCTTCCAACCCAAACCATTCTATGATTCTATGATTCTATGATTCTATGAAAGAAAACTTTGAAAAGTGATATTGTATTTTCTCTCAAAATATGCTGGATGGTTCTAAAAAGTCAAGGTGAATGTGGATAATTTTCAAATTCCTACTAGGATCTAATAATGTTTAATTTCTCATTGAGGCAGAGGTATTTTAAAAAAGAAATAAGAACAAATCAGTGGAAATAAACCTCAAATATAGCCTGCATGGGTCAGAGGTGGGTTTCCCAATATCAAATCATAAGTGTTCTTTCTTAAGTTTCGAGGAGAACCATAATGATAATTACATGTAGCAGAAGATTTCACACATTGTTTAGCTTGAAATGAAAACACTAATTATAGTATATTAGGCTATCTGAGACTTCTGTTTTAAGTGACAAAATGAAAAAAAAACCCACAACATATATGCCTTAGAACTTTCACTTCTGGTTTTCATCATCTAAAGGAGCTAAACTCTTCAGCTCTCTTTTTTCATTGTTAAATACTACCATTCTTATAATGTATTATTTTATTCTATATATATTTTAGATTTTTTATTTTGGTGTGGTTTGGGTTTTTTGCATTATTAGATGTCATGTTTCCCCTGTGTTTTTGGGTACAATTTCTAAAGCTTTCTTTTTTTCTTTTAAACTTTAATCCCGGGATAATTACCATATCAATTGAACTTGCTAATATAATTAACAGAACACAAAGGCATAAAGGAGTAAAATAGTACTAGTAAAATTGTGTATAACATAATGTCTCAGGCAAAGCTCCACAACTGCATTTCAAGTATCTGTCCCATAAAATTCACTTACCTCCCCAATGTGAAACAGTCTCTAAAGCTCCTTTAAAGTGGAAGTTGGGAATTTTCAGTAGTATTGGATTTGATTAAAGGTAATGGTAGTTTTCCAGTTATGCATGCCAGCTCTGAAAGGACAGATGTTTTTTTTAGGTTATGTTGCAGAAAGCGTCAGCTTTCTACTGCCCAAGCCAAAGGCTGTCCCCGTCCCTGAATGCAGTTTGTCTCTGTCATTTTTATACTTAATGTATCTGTGTTAAGAATCAGCCCTAGCTGAGCTCAGTGAGTGGTGAGGGAGAAGGGTTTTGGGTGTGTAATGGCAAAATCTCTCCACACCAAACAGAAGGAATGAACCTCTCTCCGGGAAGACCACATACACATGGAATATTCACATGAGAGGCAGCTGAGAATGGGTCATAAATTATCAAAGACCTCCAAAGCACCCCCCAATTCATTCCTGAAGCCTCACACCATCAGAGGACTGCACATGATCCAAGTGAGTAAACAAATCCAGAGCCTGTTGCAAGAGCCTGCAAAGCTGTCCCCTCACCCCCCACGGGAGATGCCTGGGCATCTCCTGAACGTACATTAGTCACTGGACTCTATGTTTTGTGGGAACAGGACCCATGGGACATTGCGGGTTCCACGGAGTGGTGGTACATTTTCTATTTTAATCTTGCTCTGTCACTTGCTTTCTTCTCCTGTTTCTTTTTCCTATTTTTTTCTATCTCTCTTTCTCTGCCTCACATTTACTGTTAAATAAAATCCGTACTACTGACTTTGGCCTCTGGTCTCGTTTGCACCTGTATTCAGGCAGAGGCATTCCTAATAATTTTAATAACTGGATCATAAGACTTTGAACAATTAAAAATCAGGGAAATTAATCTGGATGGAGTGACAATGTTCACACTGCTATTCAAAAACCATACAGAGCCAAGATAAGCTATCAGTGCCACCAGAAAAGGCAGTCTATTGAATCCTCGATGAGAATGGATATATGCAGCACCAGAAGATAAGGCTCTGGGATGGAAATCTGTGGCATAAGGTCCCATGGTTTGAAGGAAAAAATCTGTGGAGTTCCATATGACTGAACAAAGACAGTCAGGGAAAGGCAGATGAAGATGTCAGTGCCTTGCGGAATGGCTTCAGAAACCAAAGCCTTGTGCAACATCGTGCAGTGAGCAGAGAGAAATGTCAGAAGATAGACTGAGAGAGATTCTTAAATAAAACCTTCAGACGATGTTTAATTTCTAATAAACTGCTTTGAAAGGCATTTTTTTGGTAAAGTTTTACAAAATTCCCTCCTCTTCTAATTAGTTAATTCTGAAAAAAACCCACCCAGTATAGAACTGAGTAAAATTTCCATCAGAAATTTCTCTTCCTTTGTGATATTGAGTACACTGAAGTGTATAATGTCAGAGCAATATGTTTACTTCTTCCAACTGTAAAATGATATTTGAAAAAAATTTTAAAAAGTAAGTGGGTTTGTGTTTATACATACATACATATACATATACAGGCACAGGAAGGGGAGGGAGGAAATCACCTTGGAAACAAAATATCCTTCAAAACAAAATTCTTTATGAGGACATAAGGACAGAGTTGTTTTTGAATGATAATGTGAGCTCAGAGGCTTAACCTGCATATATCTAGTGAAAAAATCAATCTGTCTTATTATATTATCTGTGCTAATTTTCTCCTGCTAGGAATTATTCTTGTCTTCGTTTGATCAAGTTTACTTAGTGAGGTCACAGCAGCAAATAATTTATTTTAATTGATAAAAGAATTCTATCTGACAATTGGTTTTCTCTTCTCTTGCCAGTTGAACTGTCTCCTCGACAGGCAAGCCATACTTTCTTTTGTGTGTGTGTGTGCTTACAAAAAAAACCTCCTATCAACTAGTATCAGAACTATAACTTCCTCTCCAAAAGTTCTTTCTTTATTCCCTTCCAAATTTTCATTGCAGTCCTATAAACAAAACAAAGGCTGTTTGATAAATGGGAATTGTCATCATAAACACTTGAGTATTGTCTTAATGGAAGATACAGGTGAACATAATATGCAGTTTTATTTTTGATAAGTACAGTAAGGCAAACATCATTGCTCAGTGTAAACAGTTTTCATTTACATATTTTAAACATCCCATCATTCAGAAAGGAGTCTTTATGCTCAGTTGTTTTGGGTTATTGAGCTCAAGGAATATAATCTATGTATCCTGGAAAACTAGCCCAAATCATACTGTTTAGTTGCGAAACCATGTTAAAGACAAAGTGCAGTCAGATTTTTAAGGATCATCAAAAAACTTTGGAAATTTATTTTTCCCACAAGTTTGTAAAGACTCTGTCCATAGTTTCCTTAGCAGACAGAAAAACAGAGCGCAGACCTCAGGACTAAGAAGAGGTGGAAAAGGCTGTAACTAACAAGGTCCTTTAACAAGCCTTTAAACCATGTGCTGCAGAATGTTAAGTCTTTATCCAACGGAGAAATGTGGAACTGCTGAGGAAGAAATTCTGCACAGACTTTCAGGTGATGAATTGGAGAATTCTTTCCCCTCCAACTTCACAACACTGGTTTATTATCAAAGGAAGGAAAAATTTCATTTGTTTCCATATTTGCTCTTCTGTATCATGCTTTATCTGCATCTGAAAGTCTGAACAGACTTACAAACAGACTTTGATAACAAAACACAAGGCATTTGTCTGAAAGTATAACAGCTCATTATCTGTCCCTTCATGAGGTATCTTGCTGCTGGCCCAGATGGAGCTGGTGAAATATAAACAACCTGAGAGTATTAATTAATAAAGTACAAAACATGTCTTTTAAAAGGGCACATCGCATACATCAGATCCAGCTTTCTCTATAATTTAAAATGTTTTCTGGTTGAGTATATGTAATGCAATGCAATGTCATCTGACATAGATCTGACCACAACTTCTTAAGATTCAGTTAATTACGTACACAATGTCAATTTTTTAAATAACAATTAAAAAGAGAAACAGAGAGTGCTCAATAACAGAAAAGGTTTAATTTGACCTTTCTCCTCTCCATCAGGGAAAATTACCTTTTCTCCAGTTTCATCAAGAGAGATTATTTGCTTCCCAGTAATTTCTCTCTCTGGGTCTGGCCAGTCCCACTCTGACTGACACAAGTAGTGAGATAGGCAGAACAAGATCTTAGAGAGAAGGGGCTCATAATTATCTCTCATGCAGGTTCTCAGGCAAAATTACTGACTAGGCTCAACCGATTAAGACACAGCATCTTGTGCTGTAATTCTTAACTATGACCATGACAATTTGCAACAGAAAAAACAATCTCTTTAACTTTTGGAAAGGCCACTTGAGTATAACTTGAATATTTAGAGTTTTTTGATCATATTCTAGGACAAGAACTGCAAAAAAAAGTAGCAGAACTCACCTGCACTATTTTTTTGTACAGGGAGGAATACTCACCTTCCACATAAAATTATATTTATCGTTTTAAAAAAAAGTTTTGCTATCTTTCTTCTTCACTTATTTACAAACTGCCATAGACTTATGAAGTAGAATTCTGTATTCTCTGTAGCATAAGATTTCGTAAGCTTATGAAGGTCTTCCCCAACATGACTTTGGCACAGATGTTATTTTACATGCAAAATGCCTAGAACAACTTTACCATCTTGACCAAATCAGAACCTTGTATAATTTTGATAAGACTGTTTTGATTTTTTGACATGCACAGATCTCCTCTACATATATAGGTAGAGAGAGATTTTCAGAACAAAATCTGAAATACTATTAAGACTTTTCAATAAATGTATTTTTAGTGCAGTGTCAGAACAAAATCAATGTACTTTAAGAATATCCTACTGCTCTCTGAGAGCAAGTAATCCAGCAGTGAAAATGTTTTGAAATGCACATCTGACAAAAATAAGAATACATTCCTATTTTTCTATATATAGCAATTATGATCTTTGACAAAAACAAGTGCTAGATTCTTGTTTTTTAATCCAATCAGATTTTTGTGTTACCTAATATAGCTTAGTACATGTATATGACTTAGACAAGTAAAAAGGATAAATCTTTATATAGACTCATTATATTTGCTGTGATCAGCACACCATTTTAACCACACGCAAAAGAAAATATGTACTTCAATCCTATTTGTATCTTATATCCATGAACACATTAGAGACATAGTCAGAGTAACAGCTGAGGGGCTCCTAATAGGGGTTCTTGTATCTTTCTGACATCAGAAGGACATATCAGTGTTGATCCCAGACAGGTGAATTTCATTTGCTGATAGGGTCAGAGATCAATCTCTATCTAAAATGTATTAAAAAAAAAATCTATTCTTTAATCTGATATACATAGCAAATCACAGATATATCGGAAATTTCATCCTGCTACATGAATTCATCCTGCTGAAATAATAACTCTATTGCAAATATTGACATAGCCAGGGCTGCATGCCCAGCTTTGAAAAAGCCGGGTGTCCATTCCTGGCTATCTTTAATACGGTCAAATGTCAGAGGCAAACACTGATATACTCAGAGTGCTATCCTCGTTTCTGACACAGCCAGAGCTCTAGACTCTTCTCTGATAGAGTCAGTGTTCCATAGCAACCATTTGACACAGCCTCTGTCCCCATCTTTGACATTACCAGCACCTCATCAACATCTCTTACATTTCTGGCTTACATGGCAATGTTTGTAACAGACAAAGCTCTGGCCTCTTCTCCAATGCTAGGTCCCATTGTCCTTAATAAAAAGGCTTTGTGCATATTAGTGATAAACCCAGGATTTATTATATTTCTTTGAAACTGCCAATGTTCTGCCTATATAAATGACATGGTCAAAGTTTTATTCTCAACCTTAGTATCATCAAGGTTATATAGCAACAGATGACATAAACAGATGAATGTACAGGAACACATCCTCAGTCCAGAAACATCTACAGTCTATCTTCATAGTCTGGCTCTAATGGTGAATGCAGACATAACCAGAGAGCTGTCCACTCCAATGTCATACTTGCAATGCCAATTCCATCCATGAAGAGCAACGCTTCATGGCAGAATCTCTTACCTATTGAGGGGTCCATTGTATGCACCAGATCCAGTTAATCAGCCACGTGAAGTTCCATGATAATGTGGACTGAGCAGCTGAGTTGCTGAAAACAGGGAACACGTGTACCCAGCATGGTAAAGCAGGTCTCTCATTACATCACTTACCTTTCTTCACAGTCAGTGAGAGTTAACCAGTTTTATTAGTATGAAGACATACACCTTCTACCAATTCTATGAATTCCTTACCTATCTGGGCAATTGCTTAGCATGAATATATGATCAGCAGATCCTTTAATGCTTTTTCTGAAATTTTCTGAAGATTCTGTTGGAAAGTGACTCTAGAGCCTTATAATTTGCAGTGGCTGGAAACGGAACACTGAAAAATCAAAATGGGAATTTCAAACACCTCTTTTGAGCTCTTAATTCTTCATTGCTAATATGCAATGTGTCGTGTGTGTGAGAATAATGAGTGACAGCCAGGTTAGTGCATCATTAGTGCTTCTTTCTTTCATCCTGTATACTTTCCTTTCTGCAAACTATGTCCTGATAGAAAAATATATGTTTCTAAATATTTAACCAAAGAGTCCTTTTTTACTGCATCGATATAGTGGATAAACAGTAAGATTAATTACTTGACCAGAAAAAGTTCAAAATTAAAGAAAGTGGACAAAAAACATGTTCAAGAAAAGAGCCGAGTTCCATAAATGAGCAGAATACAGGAGAGATGATGCAACAGTAGGACCAAAATAGAAAGGAAGAAGGGAAGGGTAAGAGCAGAACTGGAAAAATTACAAATGATTGGGTGCCTAGATAAGGTAACAGAGACATTGAAGGTAAAAAGAACAGGGCAGGCTGATGAGAAAAAAGTCCTACCAGTTCTGTACCAAGAGTCCTAGCTTAATCTTAGATACTCAGCATTTATTTATAAAGCTTTCTTGCAGAATATTTTAGATAGCAGAATATATATTGAGACTCAGAAACTAACAAGTATTCCTAGGTTTAATTTATTCAGTCTAAATATATACAAAATGTTTTGTTCTTGTTCCAGGGGTCTTGTTCTGTGCCACGGCACTAGAGCTAACACTTTATTCCAGTGATCAGATTTCCAGCAGCATTTCAGTTCTACCTGGTTTCCCCACTGTAACAGATAACATACAAATGCCAAAAATTATGTTTTGCCATTGTTTCTGCTTGTCAAAAAACTTCCTACCAAAAATTCTGTGTCAGTTTTCCACCAGAAGTTGCCATCAGAATTTTCCCACTGGAGTTTTCCCGCCAAAGGATCCTGTTATTGTTCATGGTTATCATATCTCTTCAAACATCTGAATAGGGCTATGTGCCAAGAAACCTCCTTTGAGCACTATAAAAGTTGAGGAGAAATTTGGGAAAAGTAGGGAAAGAGGATTGGGAAAGAGAATTGGCTATAGCAGCTGAGAGTCTCTCCCCCGCCTCGCCCTCACCTTTTTTTTTTTTGCCACTGTAAGCTGCCCGCCCATCGCCAGAGACCGGACCTCTGCCATCTTGAAGTGGACTGAGACCCACCGTGCCACCTGCGTGAGTTCTCCGCCCTGACCATATTTCTGAGGGCCGAGAGGTGCGGCTGGACCGAGACCTCCACACGGCCTGGGACACGACCCGGTGTGAGCAGTGAAGTCCACAGCCTGGCTGCATCCAGAGAACTAAAGGTGTAAGAGACCCCCTGCAGCTAAAGAGATAACATCGAAAGTGGCAGAGACAGGAAGAAAAAGGCAGAAAACTGCTTCTCTCTCTCTCTCCCCCCCCACCCCACAGACCAACTCCACGGAATGGTAGTTTTTGGTGGTATCTTTTCTCTGCTTCTAAAAGTAACCTTAGCATTTTCCAACCTTTTCTTATTTTTTCCTCTTTCCCTTTGCATCTCTTAGCAATTAGTAAAAACAGTTTTGGTATCAACAGATAACTTGTATGAATTTTAATTTTGCTCAAGGGAATATTTGAATCTGAAAGTTCTTTCTGCAATATTTAAGCAGATTGTAACACCCACTGCTTAGCTCCTTGCATTCAAAATTACATGCCTAAAACTCATAACATGCTACGTTTTCAAGTCGAGAGCAAAAGAGAATAGAGAATTACTAACAACCTTAATTTAGATGGTGTTCAGGTATCTCTAACTTCAAATGTTTTACAATGGAAATGTCTACATGTCAGCTAAATCTATAAGCACCTACTATGTCTACTGGAGGTCTAGTCAATACGGTTGATGAAGTCTAGCTATATAGAGTCTAGCCATCACATGGTGATGGCTACTTTAGGCTACACTGAACAGTTTTCCAGACTCCAGTGAATGTATTGACCAGTTCTCCAGTGATGAAAGTGGTTGCATTGGTGTCTAGGTCACACAGAGATACCTAAATATAGGCCAATGATATCCCACACCACATAGTAGATTACATAGTTGTTTTGGTAGGATATCGCAATACGCAGATCGATCCTAAGGGCATTTATAAGTGAAACATGCTGAAAAAGGTTTCTTAGGAGGGCAGAAACTATTTTAAAACTTGTAACAAAGAATTACTTTTCAACACTAGATATAGAGATAGTGAGGCAAAAAATTTTATCTGTGGTCCCTAGCTTCAATGCTTTAAGAACCTACTACAGTTGATTTAGTATGGTAGGCTAGTGTTTCACCTCCACCTTAAATCTACCACCCCTGTCATTCCAAGGCTTCCAAAAAACCAATACTATCCAAATTGATTGCTGCAAATCTTAAGCTTAGAAAAATCCATGGCATTTATTGTAAAGACTAAGGCAAAGTTTCCATGACATCTCCACTGGTTATTATCACAATTCTAAGTCCTGTTTCTTGAGTCTTTGCCCATGCAAATATTTGACCCTGAGAATATTTACTCTTAGAATAACAATTTTGACATAAAAGATGAAAAAACACCTTGAATAAAAATAAAATCCTTGCTAATTAAAATCTATCTCAAGCTGATATTTTTTGAGCTTCTAAAATCTGCTCTGTTTGTAAAAAAAAATAAAAAAATTGACATAACACCAAATAATAGTTTTACACTTAAGTATTCCTAAGGCAGTGAACAATAATGCTAAAAATACTCGTGAGTAAAGTCAATTTTTTTATTTGTAAGACAACCAAAAGATCTTGAAATGTTTGCTGCTCAAATATATAAAATGATATAAGAAATGAAGGTTTGCATATTTTTGTTTTGGTTGGGTTTTTCTTTTACCAGCTCTGGGTTTTTTTCAGAAGTTCTTTTTGGTTTTTGGCATTTTTGGGGGGGTTGTGTTCCTTCTGGGTAATTTTTGTTCTTGCTGTTGTACAATTGTAACAACACCAATAAAATGATATTATGTGAAAAAGATGTCAAATTTCAACTTTGCTCTTGATTATTTTAAAACAATTTGGTAATTATATATGAGGATTTTGCTACAGAGTCTACCAGGAATACCTTTGTTATCATGTGTTTAGGGTGGCGGTTAAATTCCAGAATATCTTATTTAATAATATATCTGGAATATTAAATATTTTTTTTTTTACTTAGAGTGAAAAGTTCTGAAGTTTGATTTGCATGGGATGGGACGCTGAATGCTCCACAATTCAAGGTTTCTTTTTTCTTAGTCTGATTACATTACTTACAATAGAAGTGAGGAGCACTGGGTTGTTACAATATCTGTTGTTACTCACTGTCTTTGAACTTTTGTGGTATAAGAGCAGAATTTATGTATTTGGTCTGTGTGGAATGGATTTACTTTTCTTTGTAGCAGTCTGTGTGTTTCTGTGCTTGTAGAAATAAATAAAAACATAGAGGACTCCCAACCTAATCCTTGGTGGTCAGCTTTTTTTTTTCTTTAAGATTACGTATCTGCTATATTTCAGTGCTTTAAAGAAGAAAGTAAGCATTGCGGAGTTACATCAGGAAGAGGAGATGCTGTGAATTAAGTCTATCAGAGCTGTGTTCATATTCACATTTCCAAGTCAGTTAATGGATTCCCATGATATTTCTCCAGAACTTTTTGCTTGCCTATGGTTTTTTAAGCTGATGACCCAGCATTATATCCTGGATACCTCCAATGTCCTAAGCCATTGTTGACTTTTGGCTGCAAAACAACCCTCTCATATGTTGGAAAGGAAAAAGAAAAGAATATTTAACAAATATCTAAATGTGGGGTGAGTATAAAGAACTACTTTTACTCTCTAGATTGAAATTTTCCACTAGCTGGCAAATGAGTAGAAACAGGGACAATCTCATGCATCTATCTTAAAATCATAGAATCATAGAATATCCTGAGTTGAAAGGGACACACAAGGATCATCGAAGTCCAATTCCTGGCCTTGCACAGGACAGCTCCAAGAATCACACCATGCGCCTGAGATCATGCCCAAACGCTTCTTGAACTCTGTCAGCCTTGGTGCTTTGACCACTTCCCTGGAGAGTCTGTTTCAGTGCCCAGCCACCCTCTAGGTGAAAAACCTTTTCCCAGTTTACAACTTAAACCTCCCTTGACACAGCATCATGCCATTCCCTCGGATCCTGTCACTGGTCACCACAAAGAGATCAGTGCCTGCACCACTGCTTCCCTTTGTGAGGAAGTTGTAGATTGTGCTGAGGTCTCCCCTCAGTCTCCTCCTCTCCAGGCTGAACAGACCAAGTGACCTTAGACACTCCTCTTATGACTTCCTCTCAAGGCCCTTCACCATCTTCATTATCTTCCCTTGGACACTCTCCAAAAGCTTAATATCTTTCTTATATTGTGGCACCCAAAACTGCACACAATATTCAAGGAGAGGCTGCACCAGTGCACAGCAGAGCAGAATCCCCTCCCTTGACCAGCTGGGGATGCTTTGCCTGATGCCTCCCAGAACAGGGTTGGCCCTCCTGGCTGCCAGGGCACTGCTGACTCGTATTCAACTTGCCGTTGATCAGGACCCCCAGGTCCCTTTCTGTGGGGCTGCTCTCCAGCTTCTTGTTCTCCAGTCTGTATGTACATCCAGGATTGTCCTGCCTGTGGTACAGATCCTGGAACTTGTCTTTGCTAAACTTCATACAGTTAGTGACTGCCCAGCCCTCTAATTTTTCAAGGTCTCTCTGCAGAGCCTCTCTGCCTTTGAGTGAATCTACAGCTTCTCCCAGTTTAGTACCACTGGCAAACTTACTTGGTATACCTTCAAGTGCTGCATACAAGTTCTTTATGAAGATGTCAAGGAGCACGGGTCCTGAGATGGAGCCATGCAGAGCCCCGCTAGTTACCAGTCACCCCCATTCATTAAAACCCTTTGCGTCCAAACCATGAGCTGGATGATGTGTTTATTCCAGCTGTATGCTTTAAGATTTGTCCTGAAGGATACTGTGAGAGTATCAAAAGCCTCACCAAATTAAAAAAAAATCCCTCAACTGGCTTCCTTTTGTCAGCTAGGTGGGTTACCTTTTTTAAGATTCTTTTTTGTTTTGTTGTTTTGATTTGTTTTTGGGGTTTTTTTATATTTGGCTTTGTGAGTTTTTATGTACTTCAGAGTAGATGATTTATTTATATCAGGAAATCACAGTTTTTGTCTGAAATGTGTCAGATACTTTTCTGGGATTATTCTATTCCTCCTTCTTTACTTCATAATTGTTTTTTTTAAATTTATTTTGAGTCATAATCCTACAGAAAGTTTCCACTGACAATATTTTTTTAAAAATAATATCATTATGTACATGTATGTACAAGTTTCTGTGATAAAACAGTGCAGCATTTTTAAAGGTTGGCATATAAAACTCCCCTTTAACTTATTTAGATTTAACTACTTTTTGTAGTAGCTCATGAAGTTGAGAATTAAATGAATATTTATGTATGTTCTTTTTTGCTCATGCTTCGGTGCACTCTTATTTCAATAATTTGTATCAGTTTCCATTGTTCTCAAGCAGTTTATGAATGTCAAAACTGGTCCCAAAGAGATTCTGCATAATCTCATGTAAACAGCTTTTAAGTCCTGGTAAAATTTATCATTTGTTTGTTCTTTTTAATTAAAAAAAAAAAAGTTAAAAGTTATTCAAAGCTTTCAATAGAAAATTTAAGGGCAAATGAGTAAAGGTGATTCTTTTCTGACATTTCCTTTTTTTTAAAACATGAAGTGTCTTGTTCTAAGATCAATTCAATTATTCATACTTTGGGGTTGTCTAGCACACCTGCTTATTGCTGTTTGCAAAGAAAGCTTTGCAATAAGCTTATTGCTTAATGCAAAGAAACATATAATTGACCTGTCCTTAACCCAGGTCTTCTTTGACTGACTCAGAAGACTTGAAGCTAGTTCCTTTCTTTACCAGGTGGATGCTAAGAAGACGAGGGTAGTGAAAGCATTTGGCACTGGTCTTGGCTGTTGGGTGATGTCATTCCCTTCTGTTGAAGATGTTGCAATTCCATAATATATTGAACATTCGCTGAGGCAAGAAAGAAATGAATCCTGTTTGCTCAGCCTGGTGGTTAGGGTACTCACCTACATGCTTCGGTAAATACTTCAAATGTAAAAACACCAAGAAGACTCAATGCAGAGGCAGTAAATGCCAGGTTTACTAATTTATAGTTGAGTAGCTAAATCCTTTGGCTATCCAGTCATGTTCCTAGTGGCTTAGTAGGAACTTTATTATTTAATTCAACATAAAATTGAACAATTTCTGTAGAAAATTCTGTGTTTCTCTACCTTGCATTACTGAATAACCTATAGCTAGGACATATTTCCAAATACTAAAAAGTAGGGTGGCTTTATGATTCATTGACTATTTACACCCTAGCTAGGAATCTCCTTTCTTAATGAGAAGAAAGTAGATCCTTCCAGCACAGAAAAAAGAAAAAAACCTGTGAGAAGGAAGAAAAAAGCTGCTCCTTAGTACACGCATTAACAACATTAGGTAGCATTTTATGAATATGATTAATAATTTTGTAGTTCAAAGGTTTAGATAATTTTCCTCCAGCAAATTCAGTATTTTCTTTCTATATCATGACTTCCAGTAGATAGGTAGACAATTAAAACCAGAATTTGTTTTTGTGTATCTAGTATTTTCTGCATTTTCAGATACATATTTACCAGTCTAATTTTTATTTTTCTAAACAACTTTTGCTTCTCAGTTATCAAAAGTGAAAGTGATAGTCATAACCCAACACTGACATAACTGTAAAAATGCATTATTTGCTGTGGAAAGAAATGGTTTCATATTTATGACATCGTGTATGACACATTTCTGCTCTTTGAAAAACAATAAGATTTATTAGATCATTTTCCTTTGCTGACAATGCTTTACATGTGTTTNCGGATAATAAAAACTGTGCATATACATGGCAAAACCTGATAAATAAAACAAAAGCTCCACCAAGAGTATGACTGCAGCAGTATAAAAATTCAAAAGGGTATCATAACAACATCACATTGATAAAAGTTCATTAACTCTTTGTCCTACTGTACTAAGTCATAGACCAACTGAAAAGCATATGCATAAAGAGAAGACAGCTGTGAATTGCAACAAACTGTAGTTCAGTATGAAAGCACTTTTTGAAATAAATGAGGTAGCAAGTAATGTGTAGAATAATGAATATGAAACAGTAGTAAACAAAAATTCAGAACAAAGCCACAACCATAGAATGGCCTGAAAAATTCCTATTATGTATACCATATTTGTAAATCAAATACAGTCACAGAGCACCAAAATACCATAGATGGTAATTTACTTGAAGAATGAGAACCACATATGGAATATGGTTTGTCACACTAGAAAAAATTATCTCTATGGTGAATTCAAAGGTAAACTCTAAGTATCATCTCATCTGAGTTTATCCCTGTGGTTAACACATGAAATGCAAAATATCTCCAAAAATGGCAGAAGAAGAAACGAAAAAAACCCTCTGACTCTGAGAGTCAGGGAAAGTATTCATATTGCCACAGCTGTTCTTGAGGATTTACTTGACTTTAAACTGTCCTACAGCACTGAAAAAAAAATATTACACTGTACATCACATTTTCAGACATGTTTTATTTTACCGAAAATATGACTTTTGGCTGCAACATAGAAGAAATATAAAGCAAAACCACAGAAAGCAAGACTGTATTGTAAAGTGGTGCTTATTTATATCAACTGTGACCAATTTGATTGCCTTCTAGAATGAAACAACTATCTGGATGGATGAAGGGAGAACAGTGGATGTTGTTTACTTTGACTTCATCAAGGCTTTCATCACTGTCTATCACAACATCCTCATAGGCAAACTCAGGAAGTGTGGACTGGATGAGTGGATAGTGAAGTTGATTAAGAACTGTCCGAATGGCATATCCTAGAGGTTGCATTTACTGGCAAAGGGTCTATTTGAAGCGTTGTCACTAGTGGTGTCCCCCAAGGTTCAATACTGGACCAAGTATTGTTTAACTTATTCATCAATGACTTGGATGAAGCAGCAGATGCCACCTCAGCAAGTTCACAGACGTCACAAAGCTGGAAGGAGCAGTCAACTCCCTGGAGCAGAAAAGAACTGTCTGAAATTCAACAAAGGCAAATGCAGGGTCCTGCACCTGAGTAAGAATAACCCGCTGCACCAGTACAGGCTGAGGCCAACCTGCTGGAAAGCAGCTCTGAGGAGAAGGACCTGAGGTCCTGAGAGACAACAATCTGTTCATGAGCCAGCTGTGTGCCCTGGTGGCCAAGAAGGCCACTGTTATCCTGGGGCGCATTAGGAAGAGCATTGCCCGCAGGTCAAGGGAGATGATCCTACAATTATACTCAGCCCTAGTGAGGCCACATCTGGAATACTGCGTCCAGTTCTGGGCTCCTCAGTATGAGAGAGAGATGGAGCTCCTGGATCAGGTCTAGCAGAAGGCAATGATGATGACTGGTGGACGGGAGCATCCCTCTTATGATGAAAGGCTGAGAAAGCTGGGCCAGTTCAGCCTTCAGAAGAGACAACTAAAAGGGGACCTTGTCAATGTATGTAAGTGTCTGAAGGCAGGGTACCAAGAGGATGGACCCAGGCCCTTCACGGTGGTGCCAAGCAATAGGACAAGAGGCAATGGGCAGAAACCAAGGCACAGAAAGTTCCATCTGAATATAAGGAAGGATGTCTTTACTTTGTGGGTGACCACACACTGGAACAGATTTCCTAGAGAGATTGTGAAATTTTCCTCACTGGAGATATTCAAGAATTGAATGGATTCAATCATGTGCAATGTGCTTTAGGATGACTGCTTGAGCAGGGAGGTTGGACCAGATAACCACTGTTGTCCATTCCAACCTTACCCGTTATGTGATTCTGGTGACGGAATTTGCAGTTGGCTCTGAGATGACACACTGGCTGGAACAGGAATCAAGTTGTACATGGTGTTAAGAGGTGTCATGGGTTTACTTGTTCTAAAAAAAAAACCAAATGGGAATTTTCTTTCCCCTGCTGCAATGTGGGAGAGGGATGTTGAGTGGGGAGGACAGCTTTTTTGCCTTGGGTGATTGATCTACACAAAGGAGCTGGCTGGTAGAACTACATTCCAGGCTGATAGCCCTCTCTAAGGCTGGAGTGTGTGTGTGCGGGGGTGGGGATGAGGAGTTTTTCTCCCCTCCTCTGCTTGGAAAGGGGCACTTCTCTTTTTGCCTTAACAGAGGCAAGGTGTGTGTGCGTGTTAGAAAAGTTCTGAGGCCATTTTGCTGTCGACCTGGTCATCTGGCTGCTCTCTGGCCTCGGCTTGCCTATGCGCTGCTCTCTCTCCAGCTCAAATCTGCTCAGATTTCATTGAAGAGTTTGTGCTCATCGACGAAAGGGGGAGTCCTGGCCACAGCCAGCCACAGACGATGTGAGTTTAGTGGGAAAGAAACCGCCCTTCTTTCCCCTTTCCCCCTTCCCCTCCTCGGTGAGGGGGGAAATCTCCATTTTTTGGCTTCTCCTGCGATCCGGGGCCTCACGCGACAACCACCAGAGCCCAACAGCGCCCCCTGCTGACCAACACCGAGCACTGCAGGCTCTGCTCCTCCAGTGATCCAACAGCGCTCCTGCCAACCGCGATTAGAATCACACTAGAGGACAGAGAAGTATCAAACTGTTCCCTTTTTGAAGGGGACTTTTTGGGTACAGGATTATTGTTTGGTTGTTTTTGTGTTCTTTTACTGTTTTTGCCAATACACATATATCCTTTAACAAAGGGTTGTTATTTTCTTTTTATTTTTTTTCCATATTTCCTCAATTGGAGCCTCTTAATTTTGGATTTCCAATTGCCAAGAGAGAGGAGTTTGGTCTATCTCGTAACTCACCCTCCTTAGCAAAACACATTCAATATCATTAAACTGAGACATTAGGTAGTACAGAGCAAAAGATAAGCTTGAGAGACTGAAACAGACTCTGAGGAGTTGTTAACATATCATGCAGACAGGTGTGCTGGGAATCAACTAGATACAGCCTTTCAAGGTACATGGCAATTATACAAACCATGCATGTGATGCTATCATTGGAGCTGATAAGATAATTAATCAATTGTCCTAGTTACAGGGGCCAGGACCAGTTTATCACTACGTGGGTATAACCAAAACTGTGTATTCTACACCCTCTATGTAATTTCTGATGGACTGTTAATAAATGGATCATTTGCAGCAGCTGCCCAGGGCACACCCAACACCTCAGGTTACAAGCTGGGCAGGGGAGTGTTTCTTTGTCTTCACGTGAATGAGTCAGTGGTGATAATGCCCTTCCACGGAGGCATTAACACCTTCACACCCAGCCTGAGGGGTCATCTCTGCTAGTGAGCCACAATGGACTGGCGTAATAGGCAGCTGCAAAGACCTAAACCATGTAAGATTCCAAAAATATCCCATGATTCACAGAATTAAATCACTCACTGTGAAACTCCCTGCCCTAGAGGAGCTACTGGGCATTCCCATCTGAACCTAAGCATATATAATCTTGGGGTTTTGGGACTTCTGGTACCACTAGTTGGATTCAGAGGAGGACCAGAACTTCAACAGGACTGTGACTGCTACTCTCAACAAGATTGTGATCATTACTTTGACAGAACTGCCACCATCAACCACACCAACAGGTTTTCCTTTTCCTTTTATTTTGCAGCCAAGGGGCCACAAGGTGCCCATTCTGTTCTTGTCCCAGGGTACCGGGTTATACATCTGTTTTTGGGGGTGGAAACCAGTTTTTCCTGTATCATTGCATTTATTGTAATGTTTTTTAGTAAATTGTAACTTTGACTTGTAATCTCTCTTGAGTTGGGTTCACTTCTTCTGCCGGTTTACTTTTAAAGCAGCACATCAATTAATAGAAGTCATAGATGTGTCAGGTAGAAAGGCAAAATCCTAAGAAACTGGTCAGTTGTGGCATGTTTTCATTTTCACCTGGTCTCATCATTTTCCGTCATGAGAAAAAGATGTTTTGGCTTAGAGTGAGCAGCTATGTCTTGCAAATACTACTTGTCAAGAGACAGTATGAGAAAAAGAAGTCTTATCAGTATTTTCCCTTTATGTGAGGAGGAAAGAAGCATTTGTTCTTCCCTACTGTTTTATCAGGCATCTAGTAGGGAAGTTCTGTACCAGACAGTCTGTGTGGGATTTACTTCGAACCATCACTTGAACTCTTCACCTCAGGCCCTGTGAAAATAAAATAGCATTTGTAAAATAAATAAAATACAACAGATCTGTTTTAGCCAGCTACTTTTTGATGACATGAATTGTGTCCTAGAGCAGCCTATTTCTCTAAAGGAGATGAGACTAACTCAGATATAGACTTCTACAATTTAGATCTGTCATTAGCTAAATGTAATTCAACTTTGAGATGTGCATTTCAAGGCACAATATTCACCAATTTTGTTGTTGTTTTGCATGAAAAAAAGGGCAGCTCAAGTTTCCACTTCTTTCACTTTCTGTAATCAGATCAATTTGGAACAAATTGTATGTCACTCAATACAGACATCTAAAGTCTTAAGTATTCTGAAACATTTTATAACTTCTGGAAGTAGGAAATGACATTGTATAAGTTTTGTAGTCAGAAATTGTGTACACTGCTGAAAAAATGTACCTCCTGATAAATCAGCAAAGGACTAGCCTGCTGTCACAGAAATTGGAAGCAACAAATCCTTCAAAGTTACTGTACTCAAATCACTTGCAGACATCAGATTGCAATGATTTTCAAATGTTGTAGTCAAAGTTGGCTCTGGACACCCTGCTGCCTTAGGCAATCTTCAGTGTCCCACATTTCTAACTGTCTCATTTAATTACATATTTTGACTCTATTTCTGATTTTTTTTCCAACCAATTAAACTAGTGTGTGTTCTTTTAAAGTTTTTTTTTTCTTTTGCATTTAGCATTTTGTTGTTCAACAATTTCTTTACTATAATAATTTAGTGTTATTTGGTGTGCTTCTTTAATCTCAACACTCCCTTTCAGTTATTCTTTCACTTCTCTATTGATCCTCCCACTTCCGTTCACAGCTCCTTGAAACATCCTATCTGTTTATCTCAGTGTTTGCATAAACTGATATGACTATTCAAACTTCCTATTCTCTGGTCCACAGACACTCAACTCTTCCTCTGCTTCTTCTTGAACATAGACATACCTAGAACACTCACACATATATAGATTTCCCATGTCGACACAAAGTGTTTCAGGTGTTTGCTGTTTCTTTTTCTTTTTTTTTTTTGTCCTAACATGAAAAACAGGCAGTTTTTTTTTTTGCTTACACAACAGGTGCCTGAGTTTTCTTTCAGAGATGGGTAAAACACATTAAGCATTTCCTCAGAATAGTTTTTGGCAAAGATTTTAGATATTTTATTCTGCAAAAATAAACAATGCCTTGAGTTCTACTACGGTGTCCTGTTGGCATCTCAGTATCCTGTCCTGACATTGAATGTCTCACATATTCACATCTCAGAAATTTCATCTTATGTACATTGATTCACTCACCTGCTTATGGGAAAAAAAGAGTAATTGGGTAATTTCATCAATGAACACTAGGACACAGATGAAACCAGAACATCTGTCCGAACTGCAGTAAACTAATGTTGAAATTCTCCACAGTCTCTGCTTGGGTGCATTATGTGACAGGCTGGAGTTAAATTCTAAGTCAGATGCTTGAGATTCTGCAGCACTTCACTGCACATGTCAAATTTGCTCTGATAGTTTCAACACTACTTCAAAACAGAGTTTCTCACTGAATGAACAGGAATTAATATGGCCTGCATGTCTCTCTCCTATTTATTTATTTATTCTTTTTACATTCAGTCTCATATTTTCAGTTTTCTGTTTCTATTATGTTCTTAGTGAAAAAAATCCTGAAAAAACTAGTTATTTAACAACATATATTTACATAATTACTGAATATGTTGAATAGGAGAATTAGAAAACTAATAGAAACAGTTGATTTTCTGTCAGACAAGAATAGAAATCCCCCCCTTTTTTTCCCTTTTTATGCAATGATCTATCTTAGTTTTAGTTTTGGGAAATAAAACTCTATTTTGTGGTTATTTTGCTTAGGCTTTAATGTCCAAAGTAACTAGGAGTTGTTTGTTTTTTTTTTAATAAATAGTTCTGGAAATCACTATCATCTCAGGTGGTCACTTGGCCTGTTCAGCCTGGAGAAGAGGAGACTGAGGGGAGACTTTTGAGGGGCAGACTCTGTGATAAACAATGACAGAACCCAAGGGAATGGCCTTGAAGTGGTGTCAGGGGAGGTTTAGGTTGGCTATTAGAAAAAGGTTCCTCACCCAGAGGATGGTTGGGTGCTGGAACAGGCACCCCAGGGAAGTGGTCACAGCACCAAGCCTGACAGAGTTCAAGAAGTGTTTGGGCACATGGTGTGACTATTGAGGATGGTCCTGTGCAGGGCTCAGATTTTCTGGCATTAAAGTGATGATGTAGACTTTTTTTTTCTTAGCGCTTGAAAGGACAATGAAGGGTATTTTTAAGTTTATTGATTTTGTTCTATTTTGTTTATGCCATGGTTGTTATTTGGAAGAGCTTTTATTGATTTTTTTTAATATAATTGCATGTCTATCACCTAAATTTCCACTACCTTGCACTATTTACTGCCAATTATTCCTGTGTTAAGTGGTTATAAAATGATTCCAGTTTGTGCTGGTGGCTTATACTCACACTATACAGGTATGAATGATTACCAAACAGTGAAAAACTGGTAAGAAATTGACCTTTGATATTCAAAATATGTTTAATAATTGTTAATGACAACAAGCCTGGAAAGATATCTGTAGAAAAGGTAAGCCAGAAAGATTCTGTTCCATGGGACTTAGAGGTTACAAAATAAGAAAGGGGTTATAGAAGCACTGTAGAGGGCAATATGTTAAAAAGTTGGATTTTGTAATATCTCTGGAAAATAAAAGATCATAAATGAGGAATGTGGGACAGATTATCTATTCATAAGTTAATTAATGGGCAGAATGGACTGCAAGCACTGACATGGAACTTTCAACTACAAGCACACACATAGACCCTTTAGATAAGTATCTGCAAGAGGAAGAAATTACAGGATACAAATGTTCAACAGACTTAGATGAACCACAAGGTATTCTTTCATGCTGCAGTATTATTTTATTGAAAATATTTTCCGACTTACTCAAGATAAGCCATGCAACTGATTCCCAAGAAAAAAATTTAAAAATTAAATGAATAAAAGTTCTTTCCACGATAGCTTCTTTGATATTGTTAATATCATCAAGAGCACATCCAATACTTATAACCCAGCTCAAAACTCTGACAATCAGTCTGACAATACAGGTAAACAAATTCCATGCTACAACCATTACCTAGGTAACCATCTACAGAAATAAACTCCACACAGTGGGAAAAGAAATGAAAACATCCACACTCCTTATGCCTTTCTGATTCAAATTTTTCCATTACTATTGACTTTGAATTTGCTTATTACTAGGCTCATTCATAGAGGCAATCTGGCCTTTAGTCAGCAAAAACCTAAAAATAAAGCATCACCTTTTTCTCATCAAAGCATGTAGGACAATGGGATTATGCTCAAGTATGAAGATTTTAGTACACTGAAATAGAAATGGCAATCATAAATTTTGTAGCTGAAAAACACAAGTAGGATAAAAAGCCAAACTTAACCATAGACAAGTCATGGTAATGACATTCATCTTTCTTAGAAGTGAGAAGTACTTTGTACTCGTCTCCAGGAGTGTGATAGTATGCAAGGTCTCATAGTATGTGAATATTCTATATTACTGTTCCCTCATTAATTGCAAAACACTCTTCATCATGCCAACAGCAGGAATGCGCAAAAAATTTTCATATAGCTCTTAATTACCAGACTCAATCCATACTTTTATCCTAAACTTCTACACAGTCAGTCACCAGTCCTAATTCTAGCTTTAACAATTCTGCTCTAGAGGGTTTCTTCCTCTAAAATCTTAGTCTCTGTAACCAGTTTCTCTGTCTCTGGAATCTCTAGAATAGTGAGAAAAAAAAAATTAACCCCCCAAAAAACTCCAACCTCAAGTCATAATCATTCTATATTTTCAAGACTTTCAGGCACAAGAAGTCCTTGAGTACACTATTCCTTTCCACACAGAGTAATAAAGCCAAACCCAAGAACCTTCCTTCTGCCAATGTTACTGATTGAAATTTAGGCTGAAAAAGTACTAGTGGTATCCTAAAGCTAACAACTGAATATTGTTCTAGGAACCTGTCACCAGAAGAAACAACCAAGTGATAACATCATCATCAGGGCTGGGCTTTGCGAACGAAGATTTGGGAAGGGCTCTACCCACATTTGTTGCAAGCACATTGGTGGCTGAAAAGGCCAATATGAGACAGGCATGTCCAGTTGCAGAAGGCACAGCAGAAAGACTCCTTAGATGGTGATAACAAGAATAATTAATAAATACATTAGCTGAGGCTTGCATAACAGCTATTTTCTGGGAAGAGACTACTTTTAGAAATAAGTAAGTAACATTGACTTACTTGCTTTGGAAATAAATAGTAAGATGAGGGAGGAGGGATACTGAGAAGGGGTCATGATATATGAGAAATAAGTATATCTGACTCAAACCAGGACCAAAGTATCCCATTTTTTAAGGCAAGCAGCTGCCTATTTCATCTTTGGCTCACAAGATTGACTCTGCTTAGTCTGAACCCTCTTCTTTCTTCACCTCCAATGTGCTCAGACCATTGCTCTTTCTGCTGAGGGAGAAGGAAAGGATTTTGTGTTTGTATGTGTTCTCCATTTCTCCTTACCAATGTCACCTTCAACACCATAGAGAGCAAAGCAGAAAATCCTGAAGCCTCTTAGACCCTCTCTCCTGGTTTCTGTTTCCTTTCTGTGAAGTAGAATTAGAAGCAGCACGAATCTCTCTGCCATGGTACTCACAACAATACGTCAGGGTTGTTTCTGGCATCGAAAAAAATCTACAAAGGAGAGTAGAGAGAAGGATGAAAAGAGAAAGAAATCTCTGCAAGGACATTTGGAAAAGAAACTCATAATCACTGACATCCTTCATTTCCATACATATCCAAAACTACATGTTAAAGCCCTATTAGAAGAATCTTGAAATGCCATTTGTCTTTCAAAAGCTTTTTTTCTACTCAAAGTCTGATCCTCACCTTTCCATCATGATCATTCCCACTCATCGGTCTCTTCTGTAAAATCCAGCCTAGTCAGAAATACTGAAAAGCACTGAGTAACTCTGTAAGCATTATAATGGGTAGAAAAGGTTTTCTATATATGAGCAATACTTGTGGCTAGGTCCACCAAACAAGAAAAATTTAGAAAGGTAACAAGTGAAAAAGTGTTTACTGTGTAGCATGCACAAATACCTGTTTATTATACATTCACCATTCCCTTAGCCACCCTTTGCACTTCTAAGGTAAGAGAATAGAAGCAAGCATCTTCTGATCTATTGGGGACTTACTATGAGGACTTTAGAATATGCTTGTTAGTTCTGTTTGAATAGATTTGGACTTATATCCTTTTGAAATAATAATAATGATAGTTTCTTATTCTTTTTTTTGTGTTTTTTTTCTCCTCCCTGAATTTATACAAGTGTGCATGACTACTCCATCTGAGTTCAAAATATGCTAATCCATATAAATTCAGATTTGTTTGTTTGATAATTGAATCACTCAATAACAATAACACTGTAAATGTCACAAGAAAAGACTTCAGTTTGTTGGCAGAAAGCATTTACAGATAAATCATCAATTTGCCAGGTGTTTGTCTTAATATTCACTTATTTTTAATCTAATTAATCTTACTGCTTTTGATTCAGGAGAATCAATTGTTTCAGGTTGTTTAGAAAGCTAATTGGAAAGTTCAGGTATGATCTGAAGCTTCCGTGTCTATTTCATCTCAGTGTCTTTGTCAGTTCCAGGTTCTGGCATAGTCCTTAGCAGTTTTTTTTCCCGCTCTTGATATTTCCAAAATGTAAAAAGTAAAGGGTGAATTACAACTATAGAATATTCTCCAACTCTGATTTCTTTTGGCATGTTAATGTGGGAATATTTTATGTTGTACAGAGCCACAAATGCTTGCTGTCTAACTCTCAATTGCATTACAGTGGTAAGCGCATTGCTGACAACCATCTGGTTAGACCATATTTTCTTCTGATCGGCCCATTTGAAATTAAAATAATGACAAAAGCAAGGAAGTTAAGATGAGAACTGTCAAGCAGTTGAAGCTATAATTCTACTGTAGGTTGTATGGGTTGCTTTTATGTTTGCTGATGCTGCAAAGAGACATTATACAACAATTCTTAACTAATGTAAAGTATATGAATTCATTCCTACATCAATAGCTGTGTGTCTAGTTATCATCGATATATTTCCTTATAACAATTATATATACATATATATACCTAAAAATACTAGTTGTGTATTTTATTCCAATAAGAATACATTGTTCTCCTTGTTGCAATATTAACACTTTTGGATGCACATTTTATACATTCATGTAGTTTTCATCTTGCAAATTATTCACTTAAATCTTCTTACATCTTACAGGGATTTTCATTGTATATCCCTCAGCTGTTTATTTGCTCACTTTTTTTTCAAAATTTAAACATTTTCTGAACAATTTTCTACAAAAACACATAAAAATAATTATTGGTAGGAATAATATTATGAGCATGAGTAAATGTATCCAGAAATTAGAGTGTTTCAGCCATTTAGAGGGTAAGAACTCTGCAAAATTGTGCCCCATGTCTGCACAGTGTGTCCTCATTAATCCAACTCCCTGAACTTCATCCAGATGTGGTTAACTGGTTGGCATCGTCACTGTATATTTAGTTCACTATTGGACTCCATGCTGTGTGATTCAAGTCCAGTGTTATAAGGACAACAGGAAAAACTACCGCTGTTATAAACGTGATAAAATACACAAAATGTGTTATCGAGCATAAAGAAATGCAAAAATGACTCTCTTTAAAAGTTTCTGCTAATTAGAAATATTCTGCTGGTTGTTGAAGATGAGTTGCCTTGAATGAAAACCAGAGTTTCAGTAAGGTAGGTTCACCATTCCATTAGCAAAAATTTTGAATTAATTCAGTGCATGAAGAAAAAAGTATTTCTGATGATTCTTCATTTGTGCCATATGTTCTGTCTGCCCTCTGCAAAGAATCAGACTGGATGTGTTTTATCTTGCCCTTTTCTTTCATTCTTAAACCAGTGATTATCTTATCTAATGAGTCTTCACATGAAAGTCTTTGTCAGATTCTCAGTGGAATAACTTTGAGATGCTAACACTCCACACATCTACATCAATGGTTTGTTATTCCCTATTGTCACTTAATGAAATTGTTTAGTGTTCCATAACTGCATAGAAAAAGTGTTATAAGGAAAGACAGTACTGCATTTTTTACTGTGAACAGCAAAAAATACTTGTGAGTGAAGCACAGAAGCTACTGTGCTAAAAACCTCTCTGGGAGAAATGTTTGAGTGAGGATTGTGTTGGTAACATGCAGCTTCATAGTGCAAGCTGGTTATAAACTGCACTTGAGCTGAAAACACAAGGAGTCTGGACCAAAAAGCACAACACTGGCACTGCTTGTCTAGCAGTTGTTCAGACCTAGCTTCAGCTGCAGCTCCCAGGAGCTTCTAGGTGACTGTGACAGGCTTCTATGCCCCAAGGCTGCTCTACAGGGACTGCCACTCTCTAAACCCCCACTGTCACACTGCTGCCCCTTTTTGCTTTGAGAAGCATGATGCTATGTGGCATCCAGATCAAGACCTTCCTGAATGTGTTCAACCATTCAAAAATTAGGTTTTGCTGGTTTTGTTTGTGCACAATCCCAAAGCATGTTCTTTCCTGGGAAGGCCTCTTTCCCTGTGCGGTATTACTTTTTCTTTTTTGCACCAGTCTCTTTCTGAAGTTCAAAAATTCAAAGTCCAACCTACCATATTAGATAATTAGATAATTGACTTGAAAGAAGGATAGAAGTGAATGTAGGTACATAAAAATTAGGCATTTTATAGTTTGTACAAGATAAACTTAATACAACATACTTTATTCTTCACTAAAATATGGAATGTAACATGAGACTGTTTCATTATTAGTAAATTAAACATCTGTCAGAAAATGTAAGTAGCTTCCTAGATACACAAACCTGTCCACCCATACCTATTAAATTATAAGAGTTCAGGTCTGGTTTTGTCCTAAGCCAGTCAGCAGTCTCAAATAATGTCCTGACTCATTGGCAGTTATGGAAGAACAACCTAATGCATAGTTTGGATGTGGCTACCTAGTAACAGAAGAAAATTTAAAATCATAGATTTAGACTGTTCTATAACTGTTCATAATTTTACTGATAGAAGGTTATAAGTCTGATAAATTTCCTGGGTTAGATGCACTCTGAGTCTATTTCAGCAGGTTTTCATGAGGTTATGGAGTCTTTCTCTTCTCTTGCTTGTGTGAATTGAAATATTGTACAAAACTTGGAAGAAGTTGAATAAGACAGTTTGAGAAAGACCTAATTCTTAATATCTTTCAACCAAGAGAGCATATGGGACATGTAATAGCTGATAATTAGTCAGGCAAAAAAAGTAGGAGTTCAAATCAATCTTTCATATACCAGAACACCATCTGACCCTCTCATTCTTTTCTATGTGACGGGTACTGTACATGTAATGAGTGGAATATTTCTGGCCAAACACAGTTGTCTTTATCTGAGCTGACATACCGGAAGAGAATGAATGTCTCTGGAACACAGTGCAGTCCTTGTGACTATTCTTGCTAGTAGACTCTCTGAGGCTAACCCTCTAAGGTAGGGTTGGCAGACACCCATGACCAGGGGAGGCCCTGTCTAGGCTTTATCAAATGGCAGTGATAACTATATTCAGAACCTGTCCTGCCTTTAACTTTCAGTAAAATCTAGATTGCTATCCAGTTGTGTAAATATTTACTTGAAGAGATAAGAAATAGCCTGCAAGAGTTGTGATTATATTGGCTAAATCTCCATTTAATACAGAAATTCACACATCCATTAATTTATAGATTGATTTTTCTTCATTAACCTGCTCATTTCCACGGAGTCTTTTCATCAGTGACTTTCTCCATGCACTGGAGAGCACTAGTGAAGATTTTAAAATCAAAAGACATTAGAGGGAGTGTGCATTCTGCAAAACTAGAAGCCATTCTAGTGCTTCATGCCACTCTCAGTTCTGTTTTATGATCAATTAATACGCACTATCCTCCAATTTCTGGTTTACTTTCCTCAGAAGAAAGACATCTGCCACCTGGAAGTGATCCATGCATTTTTGCCATCTTTCCAGAACAGGTACTAATAGGAAACAGTATTGTGATCGCTATAAACCAGACAGCTTCCCTTGCTTTAGATTTTCTTTCTTTTAGGTCACCTAAATAATTTTGAGAGAAATTAGCTACAATGTCACCGTCACAAGATTATGCATTCAAATAAGGTTGGAAATCAGTAAAATCCTTTGTAGACACCTAAGCAATTAATCTTGTTTACATAAAATTATAACATGCAATTATTTTTGGTAGTATATGTCTAGAACAAGAGAAATACTGACTGTATCACTGCAATGGAAGTGATTTAGAATTAAATAAAAAAATTTATGAAATTTCTTGAGATTATACTTCTTTTTCTTTGCCAAATTTTAGTACAAGAGAACAAGCAAAGCTAAAGTACAGTAGTGATAATCTGTGATAATCTACTTCAATGTGAAAAGTTAAAAGCCAGGTGTTACAAGCTGGCCATGGAAATTTATTATAGGTCAATGGAAGATAGTAAAGTGGTTACGCTAAATAACACGACATCCAGACATTTTAAACAATCTCAGATCCAAAGGCATATGTGGAATCATTTCCAATTCATAATAAATTGAAATTAAATGGTCTGTCTACTGATTTTCCATCTTCTAGAACATGTTAATCTATGTTATTAATCCATGGAAAAGCAGCTGTAATTACAACTTTTTAAATTCTGATAATACACCCCTCCAGAGCCACGTACAAAACTCACAGAAATTAACAACACCAGGTATGCATATTTTGTATTTTGTTGTGATATTTTGTGCATCACACTGTTAAATTTCTGCAATTCAGCAAGAAAATATTTCCCTTTCTTGGAGGGAAAAATAAAAATCTATAAAGTAGTGTCCAATCACCATAGACACAAAAGAGAACTTTGCTTTAATCAATATGTTACTCTGAAGAGCAAGACCAAGAAAGACAGAAGGGGCTAACACTATGTTTCAATTAGTTCTTTGTGTCAAGGCCCCAAGAGCACCAATGAACTGCCTGGACTTCTGGCTTCACCTCAGATCTGACGTGATGTATTTGATGATCATCAGACTGCCAACAAAACCTCAGCTTGCTCACCTTCTTCAGCTGTCATAGGACAGGACTCTGCAAGCTGAGGGCACTTCCCCTACCTACTTCCCCTACTTCCAATTGTGGCTGTTGGCCAAAAAACCCAAACCAAACCAAAACAAAAACTCTAAAAATAAAAGTAGATAATTTCAACCTAAGTAATGTAATTATGTGCAAATTTATTAATAGCATCTAGCAACTAACTCAGAACTTTTCAGAATCCTAATATGCTTTTTTAAGGACTCCCTGTTGGTTTTTTGGGTTATACTTTTACTGCTAATTTTAACTTTCCTGCAATAGCCTTTCCTTAGTACTACTCTTTTACAATCCCTGTGCATAAGGCCACAGGAAAAGGATCCTTAGTCCCACCCTAAGTATTTGACAGTATAAAAATAATGAATAATAATGGGAACTAATGAGGTGTTAATATATTCCTAAGGCTATTGATATTAGTGGTGGAGCTCTCTTCTTGCCACAAAGCAGCTGACCCAGCCAAAGTATATAATTATTGTATGATTAAAAATCTGAAATATTTCATTTTTTAACAAATCAGCACAAAGTTCATGGCTGGCAAATTCACTGCAGGTCACTTTACTCTCTGAAGATCTGGAATTCAAAACTGAAAGGTCTATGCCTGAAAATATGTGATTGAGGGTAAATGGCATGGGAGTGCTGGTGAGGAACTACAAGTTTATTGCTACTTCTAACAAGAATTTAGTTTCAATGCGTTGCTGTGGGATTTAGAAACTTCTGATATTTCAGAAATATTGCAAAGATTCTTTTTGAAGATACCGTATTTCACAGTGTTTGGTATATGAGTTGTTTGGATAATTTCAGTCTTGCTTCAAACCAGTTAGTGTATAAAATAAATAATCTAAGACGTTAAAATGAAGTAAAACTTATATCCTACAGAAGTCCTTAGGTGAAACTTTAATCTTAAAGTATATTCAGATAATTTAAATAACAAATTTGTAAACCTTGTAGCATAGTCATGAACAATAACTTCCTCTTGAATTGGTGTAATTTTTTCCAAATACATTTTGTACTATTAATTGTGCACCTCTTCAATTGAACTGCAGCTGTAAGCAGTAATAAATTAAAAGGCATTACTCTAGTCCATGGAAAAGGTTAAATTTGGTGGCTAAATTTATCTCTTATGCATTTAAAGAGCCAAATTCTTTAGGCAATCAAGATAATTCTCCAAATATTTTGAGAATCAGTCTTGTATGTCTCAGCTTTTCACCAATACAAGAATAACACACAGAAATAGACATGCTCAAGCCAATCAGAATACAGAGTCACTGAACAGCTATTGATGCCTACCTGCATAGGTTTTTCCTTAGCTATGCTTTTCTCTGCATACTGGTTGGTTGAGCTTATCTGATTTGCATAATCACTGTACAGTTATTTCTCAATAGTTCAGGATGTTCGAGCTGTTTACCAGCAACAAAGATGCAGTTTCAGCTTCTCTTTCTCTGCAAAAGATGTAGAAAATCTCTAAAATTTATATGAAAGTATGGAATAAAATATTCCAAAAATCAAATAAAATGGAGCTGTCAAGCATTTTAAAGGAAAACTGTATTAAAGGATTAATTCACTGGATTACGCCTATTTCCATAAGCATACTCCTCCCCATCTTAATCTTTATCTTGTGCAAGCAGGTCAACAAGGTTCTTGTTCTCACAAGAATTGTAAGATTTCTATCTACTTCTTCCTAGCCTCATTGGGAGAATCCCACTCTATCCCTTCTGTTTAGTAACATATGTAGTTATTTCTGAGGAAAGAAGAACCTAGCAGATGAATGCAAAATGGTAAGAAAAAAGTGAAGAAAAATGGAAAGAGATAGAAATAGGACTGTAGGCAGAATTTAGTAAAGCGAAGGCTTGGACAAACGTAGCAGAAGGTATACAGCAAGGATCAGAAAGATGCCTCTGTGTTTTTAAATAAAGTTTAGAGTTGGTCCATTTCCATCATTTGCCTTTGAATATATCTTTGCCCACGTTTCACTCATAACTTTTCACTGTCACCAGGTTTACCACCATATTCATGTAGTCTTATGTAATTCTTCTCATTGATATTTACAAAGAGATTAAACTGTGGTAATTTAATGAAGTTTAAGTCTAGAACAGATCACTGGCTTCTCATTATAGTTTCTTTTCTATAAAATGACTATTCATTTAATTCAGAAATCTGCATTTTCAAAAGGTTTTGGCTATTAGTAAAGATTTTTAGTCTGTAAGAGACTAAACTATGACTTCCATTAGATGATTTTTTTGTGTTCTCCTGAAATTGCCTTTAGATGCAAATATTTATGGGTCTTGCAGAGTGCCAAGAAGGTTGGGGTGGCAAAGGTTGACAGTTTCCTTACTGCAAACACTCAAAGGAACTATCTAAAATTATAATGTCAGTGTTCCTTGATCCAATGCAACTGGCATATGAGAAGACAGTTCAGGGTGAAAAATGAAATCAGAGTGTGAGGTTGTGATGAGAATTATTTGTATCACTTATCACAAATGTTTGCAGCTCACCACAGAGGAGAATGCAAATAAGATCTTCCTGATTTAGCTTCCCGTGGGCACTAGAGAAAACTCAAATTAAATTGCTTCATCTCTGCTGTCCTAAGCCCTCAACGCTAGAGGACTTTTATTTGCCTTCTAAATTCAGTGGGGTTCAGACATTGATTTTGGTTTCTTCTTACAGTATTTATGGCAGTGAAGCCTATATAAACATTTAAAGGTAACTGAATATACTACTTCTGCTATACCTTCTGTAACTAGATATTATCTCTTGCAATTCAGTCATATATTTTCGTGATAGGTGCTATTATGAGAATTTTGAAAAGATTTTTGCCTTACAAATATGACTTAGATTTTGCCAGTTAGATTGTTTCATTCCATCTTTATTCTTTATCTTTCTTCACAGGTATAGAAGTACATTTCTTACAGAATACTTCTCTGGAGCATTCAGACATATGATTTAATCTGTAAAGATGATTGTCTATCTTGTCCAGAAGTAGCATTTAATTTTTGAAAATGCTATTCTGGCTTTTTTGCCTCCAAAAAAGTTGCTGATTCTTTTACTTGGGGAAAAAAAAATTAAAAAACCCACAAACAAACAAACAAACAAAACCCCACAAACATAAAAGCTACCAAGTTTGTAAGTCTGTAAAATTAGTGTCCTCCCACATACTTACAGAGGTCAAAGGTCCCATGTTAGAGTGCACTGTGCCATCTTTTCTTCCTTTCCCATTGTGACAAGTATTTACCATCTTGCTGATCACCTAGTAGCAATGGATTTCCCACTCATTTATTCTTCGTTCTTTCTACAGTATATTTTGAATACTGTGTTTATGAATTAATTCATTCTTTTGATCTATATAATAATAGTTTGTGTGTTAGTTTAGAGGAAAGTTTCAAAAATATCTTCAGGTTCAATGGGGAATAACTCATATTTTTCTCATTATTCTTAGCTTTCTCAATTACTCAATTAACATTTCTGTTCTGCAATAATGTCCAGTGAATTAGTCCATTGCTGAATGAAAAATTACTATATATTATGATTCAAAATCAGCTACATACATACACCTTCCACAAACAGTACTTAATATTATGAGGTAACAATTGGCACAAGTAAGATAGTATTAAAACTATCTCACTCATATGCAGGAAGTATTGAGTACCTGAGATGACATCTAAATTCCCTTATTCTTATTTTTATTCTTAGAGTTCCCGCTTTACTTCACTGTAAACTACCTCTAAAGTTCCATATATTATTATTAAATATTTCCAGCGTAACAGCTCATAAAACTGTTCATCAGTGTTATCTTCTATTACTCACTGTAGCCCAAATTGATTTCTCCTGATGTCTCATGTGATGCTTGTTCAGTTTCCAAATCAAAAGAGACTAGCTGCATTCATAATGCTCTAGCTGCTAATCCTGGTAGAAAAAAACCCCTCGTCTCCCTCAGGTGCTTTGCAAATGGTGCTAGCTCTAGTCTATATCATGGTGATAGGGATCAGTTTATCCTCGTGCAGACACTTACACCTGGTTAGTTGTCTATCTCTTCAGTTTCCACTGATTTTACTGACTTATGGCATGATTCATTTGCTGACACAGGGCTGTCTAATGGCATTGAGATGCGCTAGACTATCTTGAGTAGTTTCAGTTACTGTTACAGAAGGATATTAGTAGTGCTTCTGTGTCAAGTATAACAACTCTACACAGATGTCTTCAACAGTGTCTGACATGTCCAGACATGTCCATGACATTACCAATTATGTTTAGAAAAATTAGTTCTTGGATCTCCACTAACCAGCATAATAATTTAGATGAATTTAGCTATTTTTATGTATGTACATTCAATTCAGGGCCTCAATTATGTTGAGAGCAGATGGTGTTCTGTGGCACTTGAGATTTCTCAGTAGATTTCAGCTGGCTTCCAGCTGCTTTTTCAAGAGGGCAAAGATGTTCTCTGGAACCTGTTATATGCACTATGCAGAAGCATTAGAAGTCCATGGGTAGACCTTTATGTTTAGGAAAAAAATAAAATCCCACACTAAGCGCCTAAAACCTGGAGCTGAATTCCATCATCACTATTTTTTGAACAGAGAAATAACAACTTTTCATTTTGAAATTATCAAGAAGATTAGGTTATTTCAAAATGTATTTGAATTGGAAAATCTGGTGAAACCTACTATCGTGAAAGAAACCACTTGATACTGAAGTCTCATGAAAGAATTAATGACAAGCTATTTATTCTCTCATTATCTAATTTGTATAATTCTCTGCAACAGTTGTATTTTCTCCTCTAAGATAGTTTTAAATTACCTTACCTCACATTGTCTTATTCTTCTTTGTTATATTTGTTCTCCAAATAATATGAGTCCATTTTAATTTCCTCATTAAAAATACTCCACAAAACACTGACATGTTCGTAAATAAGTTTTGGCATCTTTTAGTAAGCTTTGACGAATTATAAACTTGCCCTTTTAAAATATTATTGTTTAGGAAGAATTAATTTTTACACAGTTTCAGAAGCTTCTCTATTTATTGGTCTATTCTGGTCTATTAATTTTCTAGCTCTCCCATATAAAATTTGTTGTCTTATATTTCCTGATTATAAAGACACTGAATTGTATTACTTTTGTATTGTTTTGAACCATTATGAATTTCTATCAAAAGCACTTCTTTCTTCATCAAGTGAGGTGTTATGGTGAGGAATAATACTAAGGATTTTTTTCCTATTTTTTTATTAAATCATTGGGTTAAATGAAGAGCTGTTTCTTTTCTACTTCCATTCTTCACACAAGTTTTCTTGTCACTTTGTTTTAGTAGGAAAAGGTGACATCTAAGTTGTAGACAGACACATTCTCTGGCACATATAGTATATCCATCGATAGCACTCAGAGCAGCTGATGTTTTGGCATCGGGCTGGTGCATGCTCTCATCCTGAGAGCAGGTGAGCACTCTCTTCTTTCCTTTATGCACTGTCATCCATGAAGGGGATGGAGGTAGAGTGTGCACCTGATCTCAAGCTGCTGGGCACTCAGAAGAGGTGCCCAGGTCAAGATGAAAACTGTTCCTGGAGGCTTTTCCTTCAGACAGTGATAATTAACTTTTCTTCTATTGTCTTCAGAAGAAACACACAGCCAGCTACTGTCCTATCTTCTATTTGATTTTCCTTCATTCTATAAGAGATAAGAATAGCTACAACAGTAACACCTATCTGAAGGCCAGTTCAGGCAGTAATCAGTCACGTTATCTAAGAAAACCCTCGTGTTCTGCTATCAGTTATATGCTCTTTATTAAGTGACAGAATCGATTTTACTTGGAATCTAACAGCTGCAAGAACAGTCATCCCAGAAAGCTATTGTTCAAACTCCTGGAAACTTCTAACTCCCACCGAGTTACTTCAGAGGGTTGACACATGTATCAGCATTGTCACTAGATTACATCATCTCATTATCTGAGACTTGTGACTTAAATATCTGTACTTACAGGTTGAGCCTAGTGAACCATGTATCACTCTAACCATGTATCATTCTAAGAAAACATCTACATAAAACATCAGAAGTCTCCATGGAAGGGGGAAGTAATTTTAATTCTCATGTATATTTTCCACTCAGAAGAGAAAGTTAAAAAGAGCTGTTTCCTAGTAGGCTGGACTTTCTGATGTGGAAGCCATAATGTGACTAAACAAAGTAGATTTCAGTCTCACTGCAGTCTTTGATCTCCAAACTTTATAAAGCACTTTAATAGCTAAAGAGAAAATTCCCCCTCTCCCCCACCAAGCCGAAAATTTTGATTATGTAGACCAAACCAAGCGATATTTGTTCTTAAAAAAAAGAAATAAAGAATAACGAAAAACTTACAAAAAGTAAAAATAAAAATATTTTTACATTAGCATAATCAAATAAAACAGAGAACGGAGGCAGAGGAAAAAAACAAAACCACTTAAACACTTCTCCCCCTGTTCTAGTTTTTCACTAAGCTTTTCTAGACTCTCAAGAAAGGCCAAGGCAAAATGAAACTAAGCTGCAGGAACCATAAACCAAAGAGGTATCCCTCTTCAAAAAACAGTGACATCAAAACACCCACATTCCCACATTAAGCATTATTCTTCACACTGTTCAGTCTTTGCAAGCATATTGTTACAAAACTTGGTCATTTTCCTTAAAAAGTATACCAATGCTGCGACTAAGAAATATTTCAAAAATTATACGCAGAAAGTACATCAGTTAAGTTAAAAGAAAGTAGGACAATTATACTTAATTTATACTTCTCACTAATATGCTTATAAACAATACAAGACAAAAAGTACTTACTAGTTGTCATATGACTCTTCAGAACTTATCTGTATTTTAGGAAGGTATAGAATTTTGACTTTCAATGTGTCTAAAAGTTAATATTTATTATGCAGAAAGTAAAAGAACCTTTTTCACCGTAAAATCTCACTGCCCATTATGCATATTGAAGTGCTTATTTTCTAATCTGTCAGAAATAATACTGAAATATCTTATCTCTGAAATAAATTATCAAGCAGTTTTCCTGTTAACATTATTTCATGGTTTTTTTGATAACAGTATTTATGACCATCTTGGAGACTGCTCTTAAGAAAGCAATTCTGGCTGGAAAATCATATTGTTTAAACAGATCATCGTTTAAACAAGATTCAATTTCATGTTGTCTAATTAGACAAAAGTATACACTACTTTAATAGTACTGTGCAAGATATGCCACATTCTCTTATTTGTTGTTTTACTGCTAATATTGTTTCTTAACTGAATTCATAATATTTGGTTATGGAGAACAGGCAACAGGGTTAC
This sequence comes from Lepidothrix coronata, assembly GCF_001604755.1. NCBI lineage: Eukaryota > Metazoa > Chordata > Aves > Passeriformes > Pipridae > Lepidothrix > Lepidothrix coronata. The sequence continues at coordinate 5,330,794 of NW_016690230.1, forward strand.
ATTCATGTATTATGTGTCAAATGAGAGAAGTACAGCTTACTAAGTAAAATTTCTAAAGACAGTCTAAAATAAGGTATTTGTTGTAATTCTGTTAAAATTAGTTTGTTACATTCTTTGTACTGTGATAGTAATGCATATGCAATTTTATTGTACAATCTATTTCAGTAAATTTCAGGTTTTCAAAGGAATAATGATAAAGTTGCAATTAGTTGTATTGATTTCTATCCTTATATTGATAAGTATCATCACAAATCTGAGACTTTTATTTATGTTACTAAATAAAATAAGATAAAGGGATGAGTTTTCACACTGTAGATTACTCCTTACCCAGCTCCTGGCTTTCTTTTGGACCACTCTAGCTATCTCTTTCCAAGACAGTCTAGGTTCTAGCAAAGACTTGACCTAATATCTAGCTCAGCTGCAGACTGGGTTGTTTTAATTTCTGTCCCTTTTTTACTTAATAGCTTAGACATACCCTGAGCATCTTCTCTCAGTTACTTGTCCTTTCTGTTCTCAGAGGACTAGAACATGTAAAAACTCATTCACTAAAAATAAAATGTTACCCAGTAAAACCAGGGAATGAAAAGAAGACTGAGAGGGATGGCAAAAAAGGACATAAGGAACTCATTATTACAGTATAGGCTACATCGAAATATTACTAATACATAATGTTTACTTTTAAGAAAAAGAAGGTCTTTTTCCAAAATTAACAAATATAGAATTAATGTATGAAAGCTCCTTTTAAAATTATAAATCAGTTACACTGTGTCTAATTCTGTTGTGTTTTATTTATGTAACTGAATTTTCACATAACTATTTGCTATCAAAGTCACACTTCCTCTACTAGCTTAACTTAGTGCAGCTTCACTGCAGACTTCCATTTGTATTTTATAAAAACAAAGCATAATTAAATAATCCAGTCTGTGTTTTGTGGTCGTATCTTTCTCTGTGGATTCACTTTCACCTTCAGTGGTTTATAATAATAACTGAACATAACCATTCCCCACTTAAGGTATGATAAAACGTGTTGGATGAATACTGTATTTGAAAATTTTCTAGCCAATCCACAATCAAAAAATTCAAAATGCAAGCAAACATCTGCATCTAAATTTACCTCTGCAAGACTTCAAAACTGCAAGTAAACTCTGAAAGGTTTGAATATGATTAGAAATGTGATATTAGACAATACTATGAAGTTTTTCAGAAGCATGACTGTGCACTCCAAAAACATAACTTCTTTTGGAAAAGTAGTAATATTAATAAAAAGAATTTATATCTGTTAGAAGTAGATTGTGATGAAGATACACAAGAATTCTAACTTCAGGTACTGGAGTGATGGGAGTAAATGAAGTACTGAAATAGATACCCCTGTTAATATTATATTATTAAAGCATGATTTCATAGTTTTCACATAACATTTTTTCAATATGTCATTTTCCTTTTACCAATTTAGACAGTGCTTTACAGAGAGAGATAAATACTGCACACCTGGAAGAAAAACAGAAAAAATAAGAAGTCAAAATGCTGAATTATCTGATGAGCTGCTTCTAAAGGAAAGTTCAGGAAGATATAGAAAATATGTTTGTGGTATTTCTCTGTGACTTTAAGAGAAAAACTTGAAAATGCATCTGATATAACCTAGAAATTCCCCAGTGTTTGCATACCTCCTCCATCCTTACCTGAATCTTGTATGCCTACTGCAATATGCAAAGGTCTTGCATTACTAGTGAAATAAGGACAATTAAGGTCTGAGATGGCACATCATTATTTTTGGCATTATGCTCATAATGCATAATTTTGCAAAAATAAGACATTAGCTACTTGTTGAAAAATGTCTAGAGAACTATCCAAACTCTGCTCAGTCTCTACTCACACAATTCTGATTGGCTGAATGACAATTGTTGAAATAGCAGGTCATGTGAGAAGAGGTTTATTTATATCCTTATAAAATATTAACATATACTTATAAACTTATAAAATACTACTTCTGTGTTGGTAAAGTGAAATATTTCACATTAGGAATCCCACTGCATGGGTGACTAAAAAACCCGAATATATTTTTATACACAGTAAAAAAAATAATTGCTTTGTCATGAGATTTAGCTAAGGCCATTTAGTGTACTTTAACTTCTGTTAGGAGAGAAAATGTTTCATTTTCCTAATCTTTTTCAACACATGTGTGAGAAGGAATTAGGAAGAACCTACACTTGGTATATGTGAAACACTCAAATTGTTGTAATAAACTCTACAACCATTAGTGACTGTGAAAGGAAAAGAAGTAGTAGTTCTTTGGCATATAACTTTCCTCATTGAGACCTGAAAACTTTTAGGTAACTCAGAGAACAGTGAAAGAAGTTGACTTTCGTAATAACGTAGAATGTCCCACCTTTGTGAAAACATGTTTGGTAATATGCAAATAAATATTTTAAAACCTGAGTCCTAGAATTTTAGTCTAAAACCCTTATCCAAGAGAATGTGAGTGAAATGGTAATTGTTTAGCACACAAGTCAGTGAAAATTGGAGGAAAACTGACAGAAGTTCCTGGACAATTTTTATGGCAGTTGATTATATATCATGCATTTATTAGAAGTTCAGCTCATCCTGCCAAACTTCAATGAACTAACATGCGTAAAATCTCAGCTCTCTTTACAGGAGTTTTCAGTAGATGAGTCATTCATATTCCCTGAAGCAGGAAATTAGAAGAAGTTGAAGCTATGGGAAACATGATATCAAAGATCTGAAAAAAATGTCCTTTAGAAGCCATTGAGCCAAAAGCACTGCCTTCTTAGTGCATAAATTAAAATGGAGTCTTTAACCTACAATGTCATCATGACTCAGGAAAGCATCCTGATCAGGAAAGAGAATTTATATAATCTTTAATTGAAGAATACTGGATTTCCATAGCTCTTTGTATTTAAATAGGTACCTATGTATTTGGCAGATCTGAAAAATTACAAACTAAATATCTAAATCTAGATGTTGTCTTCAGCTATCTTAGCTATGGCTTCAACCTGAACTCTTCCTCATCCTTATCTAATTTTTCATTTTGACAGAAGTTAAGAGATAAGAAAGTCCTGTAGAAAGTGGAACTAATTACATGATTTGGAATAGTTTAATTTTCCCTGATATTTTTATTTTTGTTATTTGAGAAGGTATTTCCATTGATAAATAAAACTAAAATTATGAATAAGTATTATTCATGTTGGACAGAGTGACAACTTATCAACTATGCTTGAAAGCCACCAATCAAGTATTACACAAGAAGCTTGTGGAAAAATCAGGAATCAATGATTTCATTTAGTGCTTTAACCACAAGTTATCAAAGGGCTGTTGTGTTTTCTTTTTTTGTGGGGGTTTGCTTGTTTGTTTTGGGTTTTGTTGTTGTTTTGGTTTGGTTTGGTTTGGTTGGTTTTTGATTTTTTTTCCTTTTCATTAAGAGATGTGTTATTTATTGATTAATTTTCAGTGGTTTAGAGCATGATGGACTCATTGTGGTGTCTGACTCATTCACAGTTCATTCCTGCAACCACTATTCACTTAAATAAATCTTGACTTATGGGGGACTTTGGCTTTAGCATGTGTATTTTTGGCTGGTTTATGTTTGTAACAAACATAAGCTTGGACAGTTTGAAAAGACACTATCTTCTTGCATAAAAACTATCCTCTAGCCTTTGTACTTTGTTCGTAAAGTTACAGGGATTGTAAAATGTTTGATTCATTTCTTCTTTCCCCATGAATAGAAAACTATTCTTTCTGCTTCTATTTTCCATTCCTAATTATTTATGAAAAAATAAAATCAATGGCTGAAAATAAGCCAGTAAAATGGCAATAAACAGGTTCTTTAAAGTAGATAGACGTATAGTCAAATTCTGGTTTTCCAATGTAGAATCAGAAGTTATAGACTTACCGGGGATATTAAACCAAGAGAGATCTGTGAAAGAACTTTTCCCTCAGATGTATGGAAATCAATTCTTGTCCTCTATTAGTCTGAGCTTTACAACATCTGAATTTAAATCATGGATAGATGCCTGTGGAGGCATTAAGACACAGATTCAGTCAGCACATCTTCATGCATTTTGTCTGGGATTCATTTGTCTTATCTTTAAATATTTACAATAGAGACATGTATATTTGTCTTCCTGGATTCTCTTTAAAGTGAAGAGAGAAAAATAGGCACTTGCATGGAACAATTAATCTGAAAATGTTAAGTGTCTGCTTTATGATGGAGTGAATCATTCCCCTAGATGAGCCTGTTTCTCTCCACTGATTATAAAGACTGTCTAAACATCTAAATCAGATGGGGAGATCTGCACCACAGATGCCTGTGTTTGATCAGATGAACTCATTTCCCAGATGCTTCTGTCAGGAAGTCTGTTCTCTGCAGTCCTGATAAATTGTAAACTCTCAGAATAGTTCCTGTCTTAGTTTGAGCCTTGGCCAGCCAGCATTTTCTTAGTACAGGTGGCTTGTAAGTACAAGTCAAAGATCATTTCTACTAAGCAATTTAATATGAACTAAGATTTCCGGAGAGTAAAAGAAGAATTTAACAGTGTGTGTGTGCCATTCTGTATGACTCTGGTGTTGGAGAGTAGGTATGAGCGTGTTTAACTTAAAGGATGTAGTCCATGTGGCTGTGGTCTCCACAATAGCTACAAGCAACAATTCTGAACGAGTTATACAGGCAGAAATCATATCTTACTCTCCATATTGGTGTCCGTCTAAATATTTTCATTTTGTATATCCACAATCAGTGCTAGCGGGCACGATATTTTGGGCCACATATTCTATGGCCACAATTAAGAATATAAAAATGGCATTCCAGAGTTCCATTTAAATCTTTGTTTAGATCAGTATCCATTTGCACCTAGTAATGCTCACTTAAGAAGAAAATATAAAATGTAGCAATAGTTTACATTTGTATACTTTTCCTTTCTCCTTCTGGCATTTTAGCAATTACTGCATTCTCAAAGCTTTCATTCAAATTTCTTGCATATTTGTGAGGATAGTTAGGAAGTTTCCACAACCCTAACTTTAATCCAGTAAAGCTTTCCTTTATTTGGGGATATTGTAGTGTTGATTTTTAGATTCCTTCTTCAGAATCATATAATCAGAGAACAATTTGGGTTGAAAGGGACCTTAAAGATCATCTAGTTCCAACCTCCCTGCCATGGGCAGGGACACTTTCCATTAAATCAGGTTGCACAGCATCATCAGATCTTTCTTTTAATAGAAATAGAGTGAGTGTACTAACACTATTCAACACTGATACAGGGAACAAGACAAATTATTCCAACAAAGCTCACTAGAAAAACTGTGACTAGAAATGCTGAACAGTGAAACAGTCTCCGTGCTTTAGTGGGTAAAAAACAACATGCGTAGTATGACTTTAAAAAAAAAAATGCAGGACAGTGAAAACATCACAGGATAAAGCATCTTCCCCATGACCCAGACTGCATGCTAGGCACTATTTTCTATTTATAGGTATCCTGAATTTCAATCATATTATCAGGTACCTGCTGAGTCTGGCAACATATCTAATTTCATGTTGAACTACCTGACTGCTTTTTCTCTAAAAACCACTTTCCAGTCTTATTGTCACTGACCTAGCAAAGGTTAGCCATAAATCTTTTTCTCAGCAAGGGTGCTGATAGTTTAAGAGCTTCTCTAATAAGCAAGGCTATATTTCTGAGCTTATCACCTGAACAGCATGAACTGTCATATCTTTCTTTTATTTAGATAGGACTGTGTAAATCTAACAGGCTAGTGAAAAAATTTGCAGATTTTTTGTGTATCTGTGTCTGATAGACTATTTGTTTTATTTTTGCTGTCACTGATGAATAGTCATTCATGTTACCTACTCACACTCTCTGCTTCCCTGACTTTTCTCTAAGTAAACTGGAACTGAATGCACCTTATATGAAGGCTCCTTTTATTTAAAATAATGAAAATCAAACTTCTTTCAATATTAAATGTGATATGATTTGTTCCATTTATTAAAGAATTTGCAAGATATTATTTGGGATATAATGCAATCCCTAAACTAAAGAAACCCCAAAGATTCATTTTCCTACACTTAGCTTAACTTAATGCAAGTTGATTGTCTCACCATGTCACTGAAACTGACTGTATTAGACATTAGGACAATGTGTCCACACTGTTGCCATTTAAAATAATCATTCCTGCTAGGAATTGCTGCTTTTTTTACGTCCACCAAATCAGTACCAGTCTAAGAGTGATTTTTTTGTTTGTCAGGAGACTATTCTTACCATACCTAAAAGGTGATCCTGATGAACATTCTGATGATAAAATAACAGTGAAATTTCAAACAACTAAAGAAAAATCTGTGCTAATCTATTTCTTAAAATATCATGGGTTTTTGAGAACTTGTAGAATCATGTGGGAGGAAAAATATTAGAAATGTATTATATTTCAATACATGTCCTTTCCTGGTTGTCAAACACCTCAGCCTTTAATTGCATAGAAATGTCATTTATGGTCTCCCATTCACCAAGTAGACAGAATAGCATCTTTCCAAGCTCATAATCAAAATTAAACAAACTTAAATATTAGCTGATAGGTTTCTCAGAGCGTGACATGTTCGTGTAGTATTTCAAAGATATAAAATAAAAATTAGACATAAAAAGAAAGATAAATATGACAAAACTATAGATATATATTGCTTTCAGCAATGTAAGAGTAAATTGGAGTACATTGAGCTTTTTTTTTCTTATAAAAGATAGCCTAAAACTGATATAATTGTAAATGAGACAAAGGCATGATCTGATTTTGATTTTATTTCTGTCACAAAACTCAGAGTAATATATTAATTTAAAACACAAACCCTTGTAAAGACTGTTTTCAAAAGCACTGCTCCTGGAGCAAAGATACAAAGCTTGACTCTACCAAGCCTGTTATAGATAAACAAACAGGTGATTTCAACATTATATTGGCAATTAGCAACCAGATATGTAGACTAAGTTAGTCTACTCAATGTATTTGCCTCATGAGGATATAAATGAATGTTAGATAGTATGCTATTAATGGGTAAAATCCATGTAAGGTATACATACTATGTTATTCAAATAGTGTATGCAGAAAACAATGTGCAGACAGCACGAAAGAACAGATCCTCCATTAGATGTAGATCTAAAATTTAGACTACTCATGTAGTACAAAGGCATAGTTTCTACTTAGGACTATTACAGTAGTGTAATGTCTTCTTAGCCATCAACTGTCACCATTCATATTATCTGCTCAGAGATAATGATCACACTGTAATAATTAAATAGATTCAAGTAGTTTCCGCAATGCAAAAAACAAAGCAAATGTCAAATGGTGTGATTATTTTATTATTATTATTTTTCCCATAATTTTTAAAAACTAAATGTTTGAATGCGCTATAAAAGATGGATTCACAGGCACTAACTTTCTGTTCTAGTCACGTACAGAATGTATCAAAAAGAGGAGACAGTGTTCCAGTAGATTTCTGGATGTTCAAAAGATCATCAAATCTCCTCACTACAGCAACTGTGCTATAGAACAAAATAGCAAGAGGCCTGAAAATTTAGGAAATTTTTGTATTTTTTTTTTAGGAAAGCCTGGGGAGCTAAATCTTCCCTCATTGAATTTGAATAACTAAATTTCAGAAGTTTGGTTGTCTTGCTCCTTGTTGCTACTCATATTCCCATTTTCATGGAAACTGCTGTTGTACTAACTGAAAAATGGGATAAGATGCTTTAACATAATTGCTACTGTACACCACCCTGTTTTCCTTTTATGTTCAAAATGGAGATTATTTCAAAGTACCATTTTCCATATTCATCTTGCTGACATGTGTTTCTATGGAAACAGAAAAAAAGTAATAGTTGAGTCCTAGGAACTCTTGTTCAACTTGATGACTAAACCTAAAGAATTCTACTTTGAACAGAAAGAGAAAATCAATTTGAATTCTATATGTAATGGTTAAAAAGTTTTTGCTCATAAATTATTTGAAGAAGATGAAGAAATTTTTTCACTGTGGTGCTCTGGAGAGTTTATTGTCCATTAATTTTCACCTAGTACTATACAAAGTACAATAATCTGGAGCATGTTTCTGTTTAGAATTAAAAATAAAAGGCATAAAAAACATCTGGCTTAACCCTGTAAAGAAGCTTCTAATTTTCTTTCTTCAGGAAATCAATTAGTTACACAAGATGTAGTGACTAAAATCCACCTTTTCTAGCACAGTGCACTAAAAATTCTTACATACAATCTCAACATCCCTCAAATTAGGCAGTAGTGATTTTGATTTCCAGCATTCAAAAGAGAAAATAAAAATATGGTTTCAGTTAAATATATAAATATACATGTAAGAGAAAGAGATTAATTTTTATCTTTTTAGATCAAATAGAAAAATTTATTTGTTTGAAGAGTTTATTTAATTTTATTAGTGTATTTGTAGTACAATACATTCAGTGGGCTAAAGATGCATGAATCGAAACATGGCTGCACTTTTTCTGTAGTTAAATATTACATTCAAGTGTTACTCCTTTCTGATCTCAAATTCACTGAGATCAGTAGAAAAACTCACATTGATGAGTTTTAACAAGCTCAACTCCCTCCAGTGCTGAACTAGAATTACCCACAAAGATTTGACATGCTTCATTACTGCCCACTTTTAGTATGATTTAATGCAACAATATCATAGAATCATAGAATGACTTGGGTTGCAAGAGACCTTGAAGATCATCTAGTCACATGCCCCCCTGCCAGGGGCAGGGATGCCACCCATCAGATTAGATTGCTCAAGGCCTTATCCAGCACGGCCTTGAACAATTCCTGGCATGGGATATCCACAGCCTCTCTGGGCAGCCTGTTCCAGTGCCTCGTCACCCTTGCAGTAAAGAACTTTTTCTCAGTATCTAATCTAAACCTCCTCTCTTTCAGTTTAAAGCCATTCCCCCTTGTCCTGTCACTACATGCCCTTGTAAAAAGTCTCTCTCCGTATTTCTTGTAAGTTCCCCTCAGGTACTGGAAAGTCACAATTAAGTCACCCCAAAGTCTTCTCTTTCCATGCTGAGAGATTCCAATTCTCTTAACTTTTTGTCCTAGGAGAGGTGCTCCATCACTGTAATCATCTTGGTGGCCCTACTCTGAACTCAGTCCAACTGGTCCATGTCCTTCCTGTGCTGGGGACCCCAGAGCTGGATGCAGTGCTCTGGGTGGGGTCTGCCCCAGTAGAGGGACAGAATCACCTCCCCCGACCTGCTGACCACTGCTGTTGATGCAGCTCAGGGTATGATTGGCTTTCTGGGCTTCAAGTGCACATTGCTGTCTCATATCCAGCGTCGCATCCACCAGCAATCTGTTCATCAAGATAAACATGTTCACTTATTTAAAAAAAAAAATCATGACGAGAAAGTGGCTTTAAAATACAACTCACTAAAATATTAAAAGAAAAAATTTATTGCATTGTCATTAGAAAAATCTATCATTTTCAATCTTTTATTTTGTACAAAATTCTGTTCTATTTTTCAACTGTCTCTGTAGTGATATATAGTAAACAGAAATGTATGTAGCTATGTTACATATAAAAGTGTTCAGTGCATACTGATTTGCAGATGAAATTGAAAGCAGATATGTGTGATTGAGAGTCCATCTGTGTTGAATCCTGTGAAAAGATTAGATAAGGGTTTATTTTTTTTCTTGTTTCTCTGTAATTGGCTAATATTTTAATTGTGGAAAGAATAGTATTTTTCTGAGTTAGATAAATTAAATTTATAGCTTTCATTTGTGTAAATATCCAGAAACACTGTAAAGGGAATGTTATTTACAATGGTATAAACATAAATAAAAATGAGAGGTGAAATTGTGCCTAATAAAATCACTGAAAGAACTTACCTTGGTTTCTCTTGGGATAATACCTTACTCAAGAAATGTAAAGAAATGTTCCTTTGCAGAAATGTCTGTTACTATTCATAACAAAACAGCAGCTCCATATCTGCTTTCTGAGAAGCTAAGCCTACTCCATAGACTGGTATTCTAATATATATTATATAAATAAGATTAATAGATAATTCAAGAGATTTACTAATGTTTCTTGTGATATGGTGTGTTTTAAAAGTGTTTGTAATTTTTTTTTTTTAATCTAAGTTAGTAGATGTGTAAAATCTGCTCCAGTAGGACAGTGTTTACAGGATATGGGATGGCACCAACTCATTTGAGCTAGAATTTTCCTTCTGGGCTTAATCTTACTGCAATGACTGAAACACATTTTGTCAGGATGACACGCAAGTGAAAGGTAGCCCCTTATAATCTTTCACAAACATTCTTTAATTAGCTTATTTGTAGTTATATAGTTGGTCTTACTGTACCTACTTTATGAATAGAGACCATTAAATCAATGATATGGGAAGCTAATACAACTTTGTTAGCATCCAATTAAAAATATCCCCTTTCAAAAATAAGTAAGTGAATAAATAAATAAAACCCAGAATACATTACTGTTTTCTCTTGAGGCAGAAGTTTACTCTGTCACATTGTAAGGAAATGCTGGCACTCTCAACACAGCTGAAGAAATATTTCTTTCTGACAGAACCACAATAAGGGTGAAATAAGGCACAGGCTTGGTTTCAATATCTCAGTAAGTCAATGATTTCCCTGATTGCAATTTACTTCTGCATTTGCAATTTAGGGCTGAGATCCAGAAAGATCAAATAATTTTTAGAATAAGTGTGACTACTTTTCCAATAGACTTTCTGATTTAGAACAAGAGAAAATGGAAGTGTAAAAATTTGCTCAAAAATTATATTCACGGGTTGAAGGGTAGCATGTCATCTGAACACACTAAATGGAGCAATAGCACATTGAAAATACAGTGCAGAATTCAGTGTGAATTGATAAGATTCTGGTTCTCCATACTTAAACTTCCATTTTTGCCAGGACTTTCACATTCCAGCTTGTTCATAATGTCTGGGTATGCTGGGCATACCGGTTTCTGCAGCCGCTAAATAAGCTGCAATTTTATGTCCTTGAGCATGAATCATAACTGGAAAAGCTTTCTATCATTCTCCCAGATGAAAGCAGGTAGAATGTGTCTGACTTACTGACGTATAATGTATACATCTAATTGTATAAATGCTTATGTATACAGTTAATTGGCATATAATGGCTTATCATCAATGGAAAAAAGATTGTGTGAGACCTAAGTAGAATAGGTAGACTGAGTACAAAAACTGTGTGGACAGGAGATGCAGCTGACAGGGGTTGCTTTTTAGCTTAATAAGGTGAGGTTTGGACTCTTGTCATTGTGTAAGAGAGACTAGAAAGAAGTAAAAGAAAAAAGAAAAGGGGTGTCATGGGCAGTTATAGATTCAATCAGTATTGGATACATTCATAACACAGTTATACCCAAGATCAGACTTCTAGGAAGCACCCAATTTTCTAATTGTTCTCTGAACCTTTATATAAGTTTCATTCAGTTTTAGAAATTTTTGCCTAATTCCAATTCCCTTCATGCTCTACTTTCGTTATACCCCATATTTTTTTTGAGAAGAGCAGCTTTTTTTTCCTAAAGGTATGTTCTTGCTTGTGATCTCTCCACAACTGACAAGAAACCCCTTCTCATCTTGTGTTTTCTCTGCATTAAGTATAAAGATTAAATTTTACCAGTAAATGTCACCCTATGACTGAGTGAAAGTTTAGAGACAGTGTGATTGATCAGTGACTTTGACCTTAAGAAAGGATTCACAAATAGGGTTACAAGAGAGAATGGACATAACTTGCATTTCTGACCTTGCAGAAGTGAAATTTTTTAGGTTTATAGTACTCAGACTGCAGTAAATTCTGTCTCTACCATGCTGCTTCTGTGAGAGACTCTCCAAACTTAGAGTGTGGTTCTTACAAAGAAAATAGATTCTTGTTCTGCATAAAAACAAATTTTTATTCCTGTTATACACAAACTGGAAAGATTGCTGCTGCTATCAGCTACATTTCTGATGTTAAATTTCCCCCTCCTTATCCCACCAAGGTTCTTCTGTACTTTTTTTTTATTTTCATGTCTCTGCTTTGTATTAGGAAGTCAGTATCAGTGCAATCATTTCAGTAAAATCAAAAGCCTATTTATCCCAGAAGTGTTATTTAAAAAATATGCATACTGTTACGACTGACCGAATCAGATAGTGTACCTTTAATTTCTTTTGATTTTAAAAACTACAAAAATACCCCATATCCTGTATTTCCTTTGAGACTAGTGTTTAATCTAATGTGATTTCAGTTTTGGGGGGGAACAACCCCTACTAATAACTTCATATCTTTTATTTTAGTTCTACTTCTTAAAAATAATGGCCAAAAATAATAATAAAAAATATATATGTAGAATTAAAATTCGTAAGACTTCTAGAAACTTAGAAATCTTAGAAGCATAAGCTGCTTTAGCCTTTAAAAGCAGAAGGCTTAAACTCCAAATCAGTTTGAATTCTCTGAGCCAATCTTTGTCCGTTAGAAAAAAAATGAACAGAGGCACAAACTAGATAACAACCTTTTATGGGGTACAGAAATTAAAGTAACAGAATTACCTTTCAAAGAGATCTCCAGGGCTTTAATGTAAAAATAGCTATTATTTTTTTAGACAAGGCTCTAATCCACAGTCTGTTCAGCTGTACTCCAGACTTCTATAAGATAATCAATGCCTTCACTGGAGAGTAGCTTGATTAAAAAAAAAAAAAAGGAAAAGAAAAAAAGAGATGTTTGGAGAGGCTGGGGAGCCATCTTGTGGTGATTTTACTTAATCCTCAAAAGAAAAAGAGTCTAGTTTGCATGAAATTGTTTTGATTTCAGTTTATTTAAAGGTTCTCACTGCAGATGTGAAAGTTTTTGGCTGGAAATGTATTTCATCTTTTTCTGTTCATCTCCTCTATTTAGACGTCTACATCAAAGTATATCTAGAAGAAATAAAGAAAAAAACCAAAGAATAAAGCAGGCTGTGTTTCCACAAAATTTGTTTGATAAAGCTAATATAATCCTTTATGCTGCCTATTACTGAATGTTTTTTTACCAGATGCCTTTTCTGCAGAAATATAGAATCATTAAGTAAGAGAATGTCATATGGGAGAAAGAAAGAAGTTCTTTGGACTGAGAAATTTTCACATCCTGTTTTTATATCACAGAGTTCAGTGATTTTTTTTATTGCCTTTTTTTTTATTTTCATGAAAACACAGTAACTTTTCTGCATGGGAAGACCTCAATAGGAAGTTGAATTTGTGTTCTATACATGTACGTTAAACTAGTAAGGACTAAACAAAGACTTGGATTAGAAGATTTAGATTCTTCTGTGGAATGGCCATTGCAATCATACAGAGAACCTGTTTTAGAAATTCTAAAAGCAACTGGATAAAAATGAAAAAGGTACATACCTACTGCGTTTGAGGAAGCAGCTCTATCTCAGCTGAAATCAAATAATTTGATATTAGTTCCTTGGAATATGTTCAGCTTGCTTCCTACTTGAGAAGACTTATTTACTGAAATCTAGGTTTGCATTTACTAGCCTATATAAGTAGCAATAAATGTCATGAATCACTGTGAATGTCAACACTTTCAATGAAAGCAATACATGGACAATTTTTGTTATATTTGTAAGTTACGTAAGGGCAATGGTTTTTCCTAGATATTATTTCCTTGTATCTCTAAAGAAAGAAAAATATCTTGAACAATATTGCAGAAGACATAAAAGCTGCTTTTCAGAAAATGCATTGCTAAAAAACAATAAGCTCTTGAGTATGTGGCCACCACAAGCTGCTTCGCGTCCAAGGATAAACACAGTACTTGTTCTTGATGGTTTCTGCTCTTCCCATACCCTGTTTGTGCTTACTCTTCTTCTCTGTCCCTTCTTTTCTTCTGCTTCTTACATTTACCTGTAGGCAACCCTAAGTAAAGGCAGTATCACTGTAAGTTGTAAAGGGGCAAATCAGACTAAAATGGTCTCAGAGAGCTCATCCAGGAATCAGGATGATTAATACTGGCATCTTTATTTCCTTCCCTTTTCTCCCCTCAGCACAATTTGTAGCTTTTCATCATTTTGCATATTTTTTACTTTTGTCCTAGTTGAAAGAACCACTCCAAAATTCCTGCTTATATAATAGAGTGGGTTTGCTATTTAAATCGGTATTCAAATCTGCCAAGCCATTCCTTCATTTCCACAAGTATACATTCTGCTCACCTTTTCTGCATTAATTTCATCCACACAGTTAAAAGTTGAATTATTTTAAATCTCATCTCACTCTCAGAATTGTTTTTGCATGAAGGCAGCTATATAGATCTTCTAGTTTCTCTTCCTAACATACTAAGGCAGTCTGAAATACTATTCCTTTGGTTAATACATACTCTGATGCATAAAGTTAACTGCACACAGGGGTAAATTAGGATTTATTTCTCCATTGTGACAAATTTGCAATTTTATTTATTTATTTCAATCCTCTTTCAGAAACATTCCACCCGTTCTTACACAGATCTTTACAAGTTACGTGCCACATCTAGACCATATTCAATTTTCTCCAGTGACCTGTCCCTGAATAACACATTGGAGGTGGTGAAGGTGTAAAAGTTTGAATCAGTGAATGACATATGATGTGAGTCAGAAATACTTTCCAGTTTCTAGATCCAGATATCCTTCTTCTCAGATGAGCTACAGTGACTGAAGATGCTTCAATAAGACACCTCATGCAAGGGATCAGAACCTTCATCTATGCTGTGGTGCACTTCAAGGAGGTGACATATGTAGATTTTATCTTTCATAGTCAGAAGACTCTGCTGAAAGACTGTGGGAAGTATGTCTGGCTTGTCTGAGTGAACATTAGTCCTGTTGTTAGGCTCCTCCATATGCATAGAACTTTTGAATAGGCAGTCCTCCAGTATAACTCAGCCACAGATTTGATTTCATTATCACATAAACATTCAAGTATCACTGCCCCTAAAATATAAATAACTTAATGGGATTATGGCAGTTCATGCCCTTTCTCACCCACTAGATGAAAATTTTGCTTCCTGGTCCAACAAAGCTGAAATAGATCAGAAAATATTTCAATGAGCCACATTTTTTTTCTCTTCAACATCAAGATGTTTCTGTGCAGTTAACTGTTTTCCATGCAGGAAAAAACCCCAAATATAATCTAGAATGAAAACGAGTGTCATGTTCTGAAGGACTGTGTATTAATAGCAATAATTAAAAGAAGTGAAAAGGAAAAAGATGTTGGAAAGAGTTGATTAAAAGATAGCAGAAAAATAAAGAGGAAAAAGAAATATCTGTACACGTAGAAAGATAGACACGGACCAGTAGCACATCAGGACAGAAAGTGAAGAAATTTAAAGACAAAGATATTAGGAAAGAAAGAAGCTTAAAACTACAGAAAAGAAAAAATATACAGAGAGAAGAAAAGAAACAAAAATAAAAGCAGCAACCAAATGGCACGTGAAAAGATGGATCACCTTTATTAATGGACACCAAAAATAGTCTTAGTGAGAAAAATCTGCAAGAGCAAATACTAGAGTGCATAAAAAATTGGGCACCAAGATGAACAGCTAAAATACTGAGAAATCATTGTCAACATAGAATTTGTAGGAGAGCAAAACTGTATATGATTCCAAATAAACATTAGGTAATATTACCTGATGTATGCAGATATACTGCATATATACCATATATATTGAATATTTTATATTTCTGAAGTGTTCCTTTCTCTCAGGTCCCTGATAAAACCTCTGTCTTTTTTTTTAAGCTTTAGTTTTAGATTAAGTTGTCTTTTTTATATTTTATGCTCATAATTATATAGTCCCTTAGGGAAAAATGTCCATATTATGTATCAGCAACACAATCTGTCACAATTTGGCACAGTTGTCAGTCTTTGCTAAAGGGAAGGCCAGGAATGAAATATCAGGGGGTTTGCAGGTCAAGACAGAGGTGAATTGGCAGAGGACTCTGGGGATACTTGTACATTGTTTCTTGCAGTATACCTAATGCTGACTAATACTGGTACAGTGTGTCACTTGAGACTGTAATCCTGCAACAATTATTCATTTTATGAACATTGAACTCACCTCAAATGCAGTTTAGAATTGACTTAATTAGTGAAGCGGCAGAGAGGCTATTGTGTGGTTTGATTCTGGTCATGATAGGGTGGCTTCTCACACAGGTGCACACACCTTCAAATTAAAAGTATATCACGTAAAGGTTAGCTATTTACAAAATTCTACAGATGCTACTGGATGTGTTAAGGTAACCACTGCTTAGATAAATACAATGATGTTATATATAAATATGTTTCATAACCTCAGCATATACACTAATAAACTGTTTTCTTTTTCTTTTGAAAAGTCTGGAACCAAAAATCATTCTGAGACTGAGCACAAAATGTTTCCAATTATCTACTTCTTGATTGGCCAGGAAGACTAATGGCTTCCTGGCTTGTATCAAAGATAGTGTGTCCAGCAGGATTAGGGCAGTGATTGTCTCGAATCCTGTGTTCAGTTCTGGGCCCCTGTCTACAAAAAAGACACTGAGGTTCTGGAGCATGTCCAGAGAAAGACAATGAAGCTGGTGAAGGCTCTTGTACTGAGTCTAGCTGAGACAGAGTCAACTTCTCCACAGCAGTGCTCACAGTGCTGTGCTGTGTACTGGTAGCTAGAAAGGTATTTATAACACACCAGTGTTTTGGTAGTGCTGGCACAGCGTCAGGACTGTCTCTACATTTTGCCACTCCACCAGTGGCTGGAAGTGGGCAAGATTTTGTGAGGGGGCATAACCAAATCAACCAAAAGGATATTCCATGCTATATGACATCTGCCTAGATATAAAAACCAAGAAAAAGGAAGAGGAAGTCGGGGCATTTGCTATTTACAATTTTTGGCTTCCAGAGCAAGTACTATGCATGCTGGAGCCCTGCTTTCCAGAAATGGATGGGCATCACTTGATGATAGGAAGTAGAGAATGAAATCTTTGGTGTTTCTTGTCTTTGCTTCTATGTGCAACTTTTCACTTTTGCTTTAGTAAGCTGCCTTGTCTTGACATAAAAGTTACTTTTCCATCTTATTTTCTCCTGGTTGAGAAGGGCAGTGATAGAGTGGCTTGTCAGTCAGACAAGGTCAACTCACCACAAGTCTAGAGCACAAGTCTAATGAGGAACAACTGAGGGAGTTGTGATTTTTTAGCCTGGAGAAAAGGAGGCTCAGGTGGGATGTTATTGCTCTCTACAGCAATCTGAAAGGAGGTTGTAATGAAGTGGGTGTCAGTCTCTTCTTGCAGGTAACAAGCCATAGGACAAGAGGAGACAGCCTTAAGCTGCACGAAGGGAGGTTGAAGTTGGATATTAGGAAAAATTTCTTCACCGGAAGGGTTGTCAAGCACTGAAACAGGCTTCGCAGAGAAGTGGGTGAGTTAACATCCCTTCAGGTATTTAAAAGACATGCCGATGTGGTGCTTGAGGATGATTTAGTGGTGGACTTGCTGTGCTGCATTGATGGTTGGACTTGATGATATTAGGGGTCTTTTCCAAGCTAAATGATTCAATTCTTTATCTCAGAAAATATAGATATTCATGATAACTGTGCCATTCCAAATATAGAACTCAATACTTATTTCAGCATATAAAATCTTCCATTAATCAAGCTTGAAACAAAAATTAGAGATATTATGAGTTCTATATATTTTTTCCTGAGATAATTCATTTTGAGATCATTATTCATATTACTCATTTTTATTGATTTTTTCCATTACAAGTGTTTTCTGTTTTTCTTATTTACTTGATATCTGATATAAAACAATCCTAATGACTTCTAGATGTGGCTGAAAAATCAGTAATTTATGTCATGAATTATAATGGCTATAATGAGAACTTTTTGAATCACAGAATATTCTGAGTTGGAAGGGATCCACAAGGATCATTGAGTCCAACTCTTGAGTGAATGGCCCATACAGGAGATTGAACCCATGACCTTGGCATTATTAGCACCAATTTTTAACCAACTGAGCTAACTTTCAAAATTAATGTATTTTGAGTATTCTGGCAGCATCTGCGAAGCAGGATGTTAAACGCTACAGAGCTGCTTCTGTGTGGGCAACAAGGGTATCGATACCTCACCAAGGCTTTCGATACTGTGAGCAGAAAAGGCCTTTGGCAGATTTTGGAACGTTTAGGTTGTCCCCCCAAGTTCCTTAAAATGATCGTCTCACTCCACGAGGATCAGCACGGCCAAGTCAGATATGGCAATGCACTTTCTGAGCCCTTTCTAATTACCAGTGGTGTGAAACAAGGCTGCGTTCTCGCACCAACCCTATTCACAGTCTTTTTCAGCATGATGCTCCAAAGAGCCATGGCAGACCTCAAGAATCAGGACGGTATCTACATTCGATACCATACTGATGGAAGCCTATTCAACCTAAGGTGACTGAAGGCCCACACTAAGACCTTAAACCATCTTGTCCGGGAGCTGCTTTATGCTGATGACGCCGCCCTTGTCGCTGCTGAGGTCTTTGGGCTGGAAGTCAGCTTAAAGAAGACAGAAGTTCTCCATCAACCGGCACCTCAGGAAGTCTTCCAGCATCCCCATATCACCACTGGCAAATCAGAGCTCAAATCAGTCCAGCAGTTTAATTACCTAGGTAGCCTCATCTCCTCAGATGGTAAGATTGACGGAGAGATAGACAACAGGTTAGCAAAGGCATATAGTGCTTTCTGGCAGCTAAAGAGACATGGAGACTATCAGAAAAAACTTTGAACAATAAATACTTACATCCAAAAATGCAAAAAAATTATTTTTCAGCAAAATACATAAAAATTATTTTAAAATTTTTGGTGAGCTACAATATTTTCCGTGATTCGTATTGAACTGTTGTTCAGTAACTGTCATGACAACACTGCCATGATCTTAAACATGATGAAGAAAACTCCTAGCAGTTATGACAGCACTAAAATAATAATACAATTATGATCTGATTAGGAATGTGCATGCTTTGTTACTTTGGAAACCAAAGTATCCAGCAGTTTTCTCTACCTCATGGGGAAGCAATTGAGTCTGAGTACATTTAAAAGGAAGTTGAAGCTTTTCTACATTAAATGGTGTAATATTTTATCATAGAAAAAGGAAACAAATATTAAAAAAATCCATAACTGAGTATTTTTTCAAATGTTGGTCTTTGCCGCAAACAGCAAAAAAGAAGTACAATACAAGTGGCTGTGTTTGCACCAGGTTTTTACTAAGATTTTCCATAAGGGAAAATTCTCTAGAAACAGATGAATTAATTTATTGTTATACTTCTGAAATTACAAGTGATATCAATAATACTTATACAGATTTCAGCAGGACAACAGAGATGGAAATTCAGACACTTGGTTTTATTATTTCTATACTTGGTTGCTAGTTTCTGTGTGATCTTTACAAGGGCACTGTAATATGGATTTTTCAAAACAGTGGGTCATGACCAATACCAGTGTGAACATCAGTTTCTTCAGAAGCACTGACTAATTTTGTAAATATTGATTTTGGATGCTCAATTCAAAATACTTAGCATCCAACTTACAGAAAGGACTGAAAACTCTAGAGTGTTTATACAAATTAATTCATATTACATTAAAGCTCAGGAAGGAGACTGATAAAGTTTGGAAGATGTCCTTTATAAGAAAATAGTGGTTTAAGGTGGGGGGTTTGGTGACTAGTGGGGTTTTTTGTTTTGTTTGGTTGCTTAGTTTTATTTTTGTTTTATTTTTGACGTTTTACAATGGGGAATGCCTATGATATTCAACTAATGTTCGATGATTATCACAATTCTCCTTGACTCCATGTTCCAGGTGTTAATGATCAAGCATCAAAATTGCCAGAAACAAAATCCAGTCTGAGGCTTTTGAAAACTTCAGGTTATGTCTCTGTAGGATTATGATAAATGAGCTGTTAAAAGACTAAGCAGAGCACTGCCCAGTGACTCAGCAACATTTTCAATTGCCGGCTGCATGCAAAGACAGAATTTGTAAGAGACTTACTGCTGCAATCATTGATGTTCAAAATGGTATATTGGTTAGCAGTCAGTATAGTAGCCCTAAAGAGGATTCAGACTTTCTCAGTCACTACTGAGGAGCTGCTCTTCATGCCAACCAAGACTGTATTATTTGGTACCTTTCAAATTAGGCACCTCCATGTGTTCTCTCAATATTAATTCTGAATAGGGCATATAGTGTTATCTGAAAACACAAAAAAAAGGGGTCTCTTCAGGAATACAGTCCGCTCCTCCTATCCCTCCCCCACAAAAATCTATGCAAAACTACTGGCAATTTTAACAACTTCCTTTGTAAGCATTCTGATGGTCTTTAAGTATGGCAACCACTTTATTTTCTGGAATGCCATATTGAAAGTGCCACAGGAAGTATTTAGTTTGTTAGACTGGTACCTGCTGAATGCTTATCTGCCAAAAAAGATTAGACAGAAGAAAGAATGTTTCTTGTTTTCATGTAATTTGGCAAATAAGGCAAAAAACCCCCACAAGTCTAAACCTTGTGTATATATCAAATTCTGTAAATTTTAAAAATTAAATAACTAAATAATAAAATTGTTGTAATCAGGATTTCTTCAAAGTACCCTTTTGCTCAGTGAAAATCAAAGCTTAGTGAGTAGAGAATTAAGGACTTCAGAATATTTTTAAACCAAAAAATTTACTGAGGAAGAAAGAACAGAAGTATTTCTGAGGTATATGCCTTAGCAGTAATCAGACAGAAAAAGCAGAGTAAGAAACCCCTCCGATCTTTACGTATGTGTTTCAAATTATTGCAACAACCAATAAACAATTGTTAATATTTGGTGACATACACCATTGTTTTCAGCTCTGCTTCTATAATCAGTCAATAGACTTCTATAGTCATAGACAATTCCAAATACATTTCTTATAATACACTAACATAGTGTGCAAGACAGGGGAAGTTGGCATAAGAATCACACATAGGTCTTCAATGTTACTCTTTTTTCAAATACATATATTATTAGTAATTTCTAATTAGCAAAAATTTGATATGACTTTAGGCAAATATACATGTAAATATATGGATTTTTTCACAATATTAACAATAAAAATACGTATACAATTCTCTCTTAATCATTTTATTAAAGTTGTGCTCAAGGGCCTGTGCACCTGAACAAACGCAAGTGCCCAAATACTTGCTACCTTAGACACCTAATAGAGATCTTAGCAAAAGTTATTAGCAGTATATTTCATGTACCTATGTCTCATCATTGGTTACAGAGGAGTTTAGGATACTTACTTACAGTCCTGACTTCCTAAGCTACTTACCTCAGGATAGGCAGACTGAACTGGAGCCCCAGGGCAGTATTAGCACTCTTCAGCCACTTACATATTTACCAAATCTCCTGCTCTGCTCTTGCACAATTTGAGTATAGGTAGAATTTTCCCAGGGGCTGTTGCTAGGTAAATAGGACAGTTACGTGTGCATGTACCTTAACTACACTTGTCTTGGGTTGCAGAATCTGGGTTTTGCTGAGCTGAAGATTGTAAAGAAAGCTGCTGTCTTTTATCCAGCTAGTAAAGGCAGTTTGCTGTTAGCCAGATTTTATATTTTCTTCCTGTAGAATGTAAAAAATATAGACTGGAATACTAGAATTGTCTTTGTTTAACTATTTTTTGTGCATTGTCATATCCTCTGTTATTCATCTTTCCTTTAAACTAGTTTAAATATCAGCCTTTCAGTTTCATTTATCATAAATGTAACCTAATATTTGCTTTAGCTTTTGTCATCCACTTTGCAAACCATGTGTTGTCTCACAGCTTTCTGAAATATGCTAACTAGAAATTAATACACTAGTCATTGTGAGTGCATAAAATTTAGTTTTATAATCCTTAGTTATGTTTTCTACTGTTTTCTTTTACATCTATCTGCTTTTTGATTACCAATATATGTTGAACAAATGTTTATTTTGGGAGTGCACAAAATGTATTTTAAATTCTGGTTTTCTATATCTTATTTAGACCTGGAATAAGGGATAAGGAGTTTGGGGTTTTTTGTTATTATATGTATGCTTTTTTATGATTTGTATGACTTTTTTCATTCTTAGCCATATTCTCTGGACTTTGGAGTCTTTACAGAATTTAAATTGCCTGAGCTACCAAACAAGGCTCTGAGAACTCACTGATTCCTTCTAAATTATCTTTTGCAGCCTTGGTTAAACTACAGCTGTGAAGAAGGAACGGGTTCAGAAACATTTACTTATACACACAGACCCACTGGTTTCCACTCTTTTGTGTCTTCAACCACAGCTTAAAAAGTTCCCTTAGGTTGGGTCTTCAGCATGCAATTGAATTAACATCACCTGAATACAGAAGACCTGTCAGTTGGTGCTAAACTTCACATAAGAGTACTAGTTCTGTCCTAATGATTGTGGAAAGATTATGTTCTTTGTTTAAAAGCCTTGACATGCAGGTTTTCTACCAGGATTTGTTTGTTCAGGCAGCCTGATAGATTAGCAAGGTAATATGTTCAGTTCTGAAGCAAGATTTATTACTGCTGACTCTTGTTTTCTGCCCTATATTCTACATATCTGTAAAAAAAAAAACAACCTTATTTTGGCTACTGACCAACCCTCTAAAAACTAAGGTATTATCAGAATATAATTTATTCCTCAGTGTAAATAATGAAGACTCAGACTCTAAAGGATTCATACCATATCAAGTCTTCACTCTTCATCTGCCCCAGACTATTACTATATTCTGAATAAAACGCAGAATAAAACAACGATGACCAGAGGGACATAATCATACATGAGGTATAACTTTATTTTTGGTTTTTTGTCACTCAATGACTGATCCCTCAAGGAGTCCTTAATTGAATGCTGTCTGTTTTGTAGTTTTGGGGTTTGAGTTGTTGTTTGTTTTGGTTTTGTTTTTAAATACTTTTCCTTGCTTACCACTTAAAAAATTTCAGCCAGGAGAACCCAGGTGGTAATCAAGCTGGTATGAAATTGTTTTCATGGAATAATTTCAATGGATGTTACATGATAATTGCCACTCTAACATTAGCATTAACAGCAGGGATAATTAACTGAAGTCACTGGCCCTAGTCCAAGATGACCCCGTCTATTTCCTACCTGAATAAGCAGAATGGTATTTCCTCTTTTTTGCTTAACATTAATGCACGTTTGTACATCTGTAGCAGTGAGCATTGTAAAAAACCCTAAACCTTTGTTTTTAAGATTAAGTCAGAAATAGTATGAATAGTTAAAAAATGCTAAGTTTCTGTTTACAGGAAGACAATGTTAGCAGAACATTAATTTCCTGTTTCACACAGTAGTTCATGTACCTTTGGAGAGACAAATTCACACATTTTAATGAAAATCTTATTCTGGGCCTTGGCCTGTATCTCAGAAAAGAAAGAAAATGTAAGATGTCTTTGCTCTGCTCTAGTCCTGCTGCAGAACTAACATGGATCTTCTTTATACATAGTATGTTTAATTTTTTTACAGCCTTCAATGACCTTTCTAGTGTGCATCAGCTGTGAGCATAAACACAGAAGTTCATTTCCTTTCCCTGGTCACATACTTAACTCTCAGAAGGGGATTGCTTTATAAAACATTTAGAGCATTAGTTAGCCACAATATTTTGCCTTCTCTGTCAGGTTTCAACCTATAAGAAATTTTCATAAAGCATAAGGATATATTTACATTTCAAGGGTTTTATGGACGTTCTTTAAAATCAGAGACTACTTAAATAGAGTTTTGTGATGATACCTGAGGAGCATAGAAAATGTACATTAGATGGTTGTGGTCTTTTGAATTGAGTTGAACTAGAAGAAAACTTGTGGTTGTTAAAGACATTCCAAAAGAATAATGCATTTTAATTTCTTTTATTTCACAGAGAATGTGTATTGGAAAACTGAGGTTTTTACAAATGCATCTCCTTGACAAGTTATTTTAGCTGAAACACTGGAATCATCCTTATATACATGAGAACATATCTCCAAGGTTTGATGTGATATTCACTTTCCTCTGAAAAGGAATGGATAGTTGAAGGACTGAAAGAGTTAGAGAACTTACAAATAGAGACTAGATTTTCCTTCTTTATGAATCATTTATAGGAGATTATATCTTTTGGGAGCAGGGTAATGCCAATGCTAGATTGGATAAGAGAAGGCCACGTCCAGCTAAAGCCTGAAAAGCCTTCAAGGATAGAGATTCCAACACCTCTCTAGGTAATCTGATTTAGTAGTGCACTACTTGCCTGGGGAAGGATTTCGTCCTAATGTCCAGAATCAATCTCCCAAGTGATTTGAGGCCACTGGGGCTTTTTTCCACCTGTTACTGAAAAATGGAATTTGGTTCCATATTTATAACTTCTCTTCAAGCTGTTAAAATTCTTTTTATCCTTCTCGTCACCGGACCAAACAAAACTAAATTTTTTCACCTTTTCTTATAGGTCATTTACCTGCAAATTACTAGATATCTTGGGAGACTCACAGTGGCGTGTCTCCAGCTTCTTATTGTTCTTCTTGAAATAATTCATCACAGTGTTAAGACCTGTCCCTGAAGGCAAGAGTAACTCAGGTTCTTGTTAATAGTGCCCCCTGGGTGAATTAGAGTGAAAACAACACTGTGTTTGTAAACATAGGGTTTATTTTAGAACAATTTGGTGGCAATGGAAAGGATGTATGAAGCCATTTTTGTTATTATCTCTAGAAATACAAAAGCATAAAAATAACACTCAAGAAAATGTAGAAGAGAAAGAATGAAAGAGAAAGAAAGGATAAGAGTAGAAAGACATCACCACCCGTGAATCCAGCGAAAAGACTTGATTGTTGTCATTTCAATGTCCATTGGTCAAAGTGATGGCCACTATCTTGTTCTGTCAGGAGTGGGGAAAGCCCATGAAACATAGAGTTTAATTGGTTAATATGTGTTTAGATTTGGGTGGAACACCTAGGTACTTCCCATCCAAACACCTGCGCTATGCATCCAAGAAACTTTTCCAAATGCAACTCATTCTTCCCATTCAATTCTAAGGGCCTTGATCTTGTCTCTAGGTTTCCTTTCACCAAGGAAAGTAACCAGAAATGGAGTTTAGTGCAAACAAAGGACAGACTGTTGTAGTCAGACAAGGTTACTGATCAGCAAGCTTTTTACATGTGACTGGCCCCTTTTACCTTCTTTTACCTCTGTTTTCTCATACTGGCTCCTCTCCAAGCCACTTTGTTCCTTTTCTTTTCCTGCCTTTGGTCCTTTTCCTTAAACAATCCTTAATAAGTCTTGGAAAAACCCCAAGACTGTCTTCTACAGCATGTTCCTCAGCATCCCATAAGAAGTACACACTCCTTAGGTAGTAACCTCCCTCAATCTGTAAAGTGATCTGCAGAAGAGCCCCCAGCTTTCATTGATGCATATTAATGTCTTTCACAGCTGGACAATGGGCTGATGCCTGTGATAGCCCTGGGAGGGCCTGGGCCAGAATGTTCAGGTGGCTCCATTTAGTTTACTGGTTTCCTTCAGCTGTCATTATTCCTCTGTGCTCCTTGTGTTTACTTAGGTGAGGTTTTAATCACGTAAACCTAGGCAAACAAACAGTTCAAATCTGCAGACAGCTTTTCTTCTGCCAGAAGAAATCATAATTACCCATATTCCAGAGGGTTCTTTGCGTTAGCCATACCCTTTCTCACACTTGTCAGGAATTTAGTCTGTTATTTATGCAATTCTGGTTCATCTCCTGTTTGTCATCTCAGGTGCAATGAATGTTGATCGCTTTCTTGTCTAATGCAGTGCCAGGGGAAGGAGTACCATGGGTATCAGAGGACATATCCTGCAGGTGACATCATCACCATTTTTTTCAGCATCGGGGAGGAGGACCAGGCATTTCCTACAGTATGAGGCTTGGGTGGTGGCATCCAGCATCAGAAGACCCTTGTTAGTAGTCACTATCAAAGGACTTGATATGTCAACACCAACTAGGGCTGGCGATCATGTCTTTTGGTGGATAGTCACCACTGTAGTCTTTTTCCTGTGAAACAGCACCCGTCTTTGGATCCCTTTTACTTTACCAGTGCACTGACTGCCATGTTAACAGTGTTTTTCATACTTACACATGAAAGTTGCATCAGTCTTGGTCATTGATATCCTCTGGTGCCAGATAAGTAGGAAGCCAGCTGTGAGTTTGCTTTGCCAGATTCTCTGCTTGGCAGGAAATTTCTCACACTGTCTGCTAGTTTCTGGCCTTGATTTTGTTTTGTTGTAATCGCTGGTACTGCCACACACTGCTTCCTCCCAGGCTGCTAGTCTGAAAACTTCCGATAGTACATGAGAGAAGTAAACATTTCCAAAAAAATCCATAGAAAAGGCACATTACCACTTATGATCTCTCCAGAGCAAGTGTTTTAGATTTGTTTTTGCAGAGTAGGTTTTCCATGTACTATCTTTGCTATTAGGTGTAACACAGTCTAAGTTAAAATTTTCTGTCAGCATACATACACCAGTTAGGTGTGTGAAAAAAAAATAATCCTACATGTTCATGGATAAACACAATTAATACTGCCTTGATGGAGAAATTCTTTGTTGAGGTACAGAAGTTGTAATTGGTGCAGTAAATTCTGACCAACACTGAAATATAACTAATCATGTTTTGACCCTTTCCTAAGATGTAGTTATCCTATATCAACTAGCACTCCTCTGAAAATTCCCAGGAACACGCTGGTATTTAAAACATACAGGGACCATCTCCAATGGCGCTTTGTATACAGCCATCACAACGTGGAAGCAAAATTTATTACCTTAGGTGTGGACTGTTCTGTGCCAACTAGCCTCTGCCCAGGAGCAATCTCAAGCATGCTTATTAGGATATCTGTAGCCAATAAAAAAAAAAAAAACAAGCATATTCTTGCTGACTTAATTTTCAGGTCTTTTTTGGTTTGTTTTCTGTTAACATAGATCATGCTATCATTAGATGGGCTTTGCCAAAATAGCTAATATGGCAACAGATCCTTTTGTGAGGTATGAAAAATCCATATAAGAAACTCTTTATGACATAGCAACATTTACAGATACCCACTTTTATGCTTGAAAACACCATCCTTTCTCTGTGTGACAGCATGGAGGTAGTTTTTGATCTGATTGTTAAAACCACCAGTAGCTATTGAGCAGGAATTACAACAACAACAAATAAGAGTTTGTGTTAATTGATTTGTTTGTTTATAAGAGTGTGCCTTAAGAGCAAATTGAGCACCATGCAACATCTGGCCTTTCTAGCAGACTTGGCAATACTTACAGCTTAAGACTGCTTAGACAAAATAATTTTTTTATTAATAGTATTTTATTTCTATCTTATACCTGTTTATGTTTTGAATCATACAAACCAATTATTAATTTATTAATTTATTCTACTTTGAAATTTTCTTTCCTAACTTGCAAAACCTTTATAAACTAGAGGAAAATAAGATATAACTAAGAAAAAATCTATTGATGAGGAGGAGGCCAGGGTTTTAACCTCTGTATTTGGATGTCAAAAACTTAATTTCTTTCCTGAAATGTTTTCAGCATCTGCTAAAATTACTGAAAAGGGACCAAATAACTTTTTTCCTATAAATCAGTGCCTACTGTGGGAGATAAGATTTTCCATTTATAATTTTAACCCTTGTTTTTATGAAAAGAGTGAAACAGCAAACTAATTTTACACTATGGATTTGAATGTACAATTCCATTTTAACAATAAGTTGAAATGATTTCAGACGATTGAGTCAAATGTCCAGTGCATGCAAATGAAGAAACCAAAACAATCATTAACGGAGGATGATTTGACCCTAAATTCTATACACATAACCAAGAGGTTTCATAAATTTTTATAAGTGTAGGGGGATCCTCTAGTTCTTTAAAAAAGTACCTTTATTAGAAATATGATATAAAGATTGTGCAGTATCAGCTAAAATACAAATTATTTGCAAACAACCTAACTCCTTGCTACTTCCTTCTTTCTGCATCTTCCACTTGCGAAATTTTTGCTTCCTGCTGTGAAAAAATCTATCAAACTACATGTGGAGTCCTTGTTCTCGGTAATCTAAAATGAGTTTATTTATTCTGGATATGGCATAGCTTAGAATGGAATATTTCCCTTATTCACAATAAATTTTAATACTAATTTCATTCGGTCCAGTAGAGACAAAAACATCTGTGGTCAGAAGACACCTTTTCTTTTCAATTCTTGCTTCACTGCAAAGCTAATTGTGTGGGAAGAAAGAAAAGGCATTACAAGTGCAATAAAACATTATAATACATAAAACCAGTAGTACATATGAAACAATGCATTAGAAAGCATAGTGGATATATCTTTGGAAATAAGTACAATGGAAAAAGCACATTATTGCAAGTACTGAGGAGTCTAGTCTAGATTGAGATCTTGGAGAACAATGATAAATAAACAAAAGAAAGCTCCTCTTGTCTGAAGTGGTTATGCTTCCTGTGTATTTGGATTTTTATTTCAGTTGTAATGATTTCTCATGTGTTTATAGAGAAAAAATTAAAAATACAGAAGTTCGGTTAAGTCTGATATTCAGATAACTGCATTTCATTAGCAGGAAAAATATCAGACTTTCAATTATCTCACAAACACAAATACAATCACCCCAAATACATATAGATGCAGAAATATTTTACCCTTTTCTTTTGGGGGGAAAGAAGGCAGGGTTAGTTTGAGAGTAGCCACACAAATTTAGAAATTTTTTGCTATTTATGAGACAGAAGTGTTTTTTTTGAAACAACCTTTTTATCTCATTATAAGCAATTATAACAACTCAACCCATAAGGCAAGATGGACTTCTCCCTGACTTGGAATTTTACACACTGATAATAATAGACACATTTTTACTGTCCATTCTCAGCATTTTATAGTCATTTCTATTACTCAAGTCCTGTAAAGGAAAAAGCAAAACTATTTGCTGACTCAGTTCCAATCAAGTCTATTAGCTATCTTATCACTATAAAATGTTATCCAAAGTAATCATTTACTTTGCTGAATGTTCAAATAAAATTTGACTCAGTCTACAGAACTACTTTTCTCTTCTGTGGGAGGGAGAAATATAGAACATGCTGACATTTTAAAAATTTCAAAAAATCCTTTAACCCTTTTATCACAGAACTTTACAGCCATAGTCTTCAGTGAGGGAAGAAACAGTGAGAGATTACTTTTGTAAAGCTGCATTCTATTTTCTACCATGGAATGAGAACTAAATGTTAAATTTATCTAAGTTTCTGTGACCTCTCCATATTTTTTGGTTGGGGTTTTCTTCCTTGCATACAGAAAATCATGTACCTCAGACAAAACACCTTCGGGATAAACTGCTTTCCAGGAAAGACCTTTGACTCTCTACTGCCCAACCAATAACAAAGCCTCTACAGAAATCACACTGCCAAAATACTGAATGGGTAATATCTACATAAACCCTACAGAGCTTGAGAAGTTATGCAGTTTATAGCTGACTAAATTAACAGTAATTTATAAACTGTGCGTATTTGTGATTTAGAAGAACACACTGGGTGGTAAGCAATGAAGAAAAGATGAAGTAGATACCCTGCTGAATGCATCTCAAAACCTTTTGTTGTCCTTTTCCATCTTTATATGGGCTTTATTTTTAACCCTGGTTTTTCTACCCCATATGGCAAATTATTTTGATGCTTTATTTTGGAGTGTTTTCCTGTTAATAAACTTTAATTTACAAATTCAAATACACAAGTTAAAAAAGTTCTGCTGTTAAGACTTCCTGCACAAACATAGCTCTCTTACCTCTTATATATACAAATATTAGTATTATAATCATGTAGTATGTTTTTATTCCCCAACAGAATCATATACTTTCAACAGAAAGCTGAAGAAAGTCAGTAGAATCTCAAAGAGTTAGGTTAAGCAAGACAATTTCTACCAAAAGATAGAAAAAAAAATCAACATGTGTGTCATATAATTTATACACATATAGGTACCTAATAAGACTTGGAACCCTGAGCAGAATGTCTGACTTCCTTATGTAGTTATATTAGCTAAATATTCAACAGGAGGTCTGCAAAATCTATCATTCTGGGTAATAAGCACAAAAAATTAGCCCAACAGCAATTATGTTGGAAAAAATTATACCTTAGGGTCCACTTCTCCCAGTCATCTTACACTGTGTTGGAGATGAATTTCCAGAGAATCACATCCTTGATATTTACTTTGGAATTTTACATGTAGGTCAACTGCCTCTCCCTGTCCCAGCTAGAGACAGATGAGTAATAGTAATTTCTGTAGACTTTTTTTTATTTTAGGACTTATTGGCAAGATCTTGTCTTCAATTATTTCCAAGATAATTGCAAAATGAAAAGGCTAGAGCAGTTATAGGAAAGGTTGAAGAAGAGGCTGAAGTGGGGACCCCCTAAAGCCTTCCAGGACCAGCTGCATACAAACTGACACAGAACAGACCATTAGACAAATAGTGCTGGGGAAAACTATTGTCTTTAGACATTAATGTCCTGGGGTTGAAAAGTAGATGGCCTGACTTTTAACATGGATTGACTACAGTAGGCAGGACATCCATTTAAAACTCTCTCAGCTTGTGAGCCTTAAATAAGTGATAGCATTCACTCACCTGTGCTCATCTCTCCTTTACCACATGTGCTGGAAAAAAATATAGCATCATGTAGCTTTTTCCACCATTTGTAGCAGCTCATAAGTTTTCACATATAACAGGTATTTCTGCCTGCTGTGTATAACACTGAATCAGGAAACTTATAGAAAAAATATTTTAGTAGTTATGTCAACTACTGTTGGAAAACAAGGGTTGGATAAATGCCGTGTGTTGTATCATAACAAATTTCAGTTGTTACCTAATCTTACACAAACTGAATTGCTGTCTAGCCAAATACCAATTTAATGATTTGCTTCCATTTTTTTAAAAATTGAGTTGATATGTGATATCATTATGTTTGCTAAAAAGAAATCTTAGATTAGTGCAGAGCTGCAAGGAAATATTGCTGCCATATTAATATAGGTATTTTATTGAAGCATCAGAATTACCATTTTAAGACATTGGTGAAAGAAATCCTTCAGTTCTATAAATTGTCAACATTAATATTTAAGAAATAGAGGCATCAACTCATCAGAATCATAAAATCCTTGATTAAGAGGTCAGATCATCTAGTCAAACCACTCATAAAAGAGATTAAATATAACTGAATGTTCCTACTCATCTGTATTGAATCTGTCGTTTAATGTAATCCAGGAAATAAATTCATCTGAATAATATTTTTATATCTATCATTAGGAGTAAGCTGAGCAGAAATTAAAAATCTTGAATAGTCATCGGCTCATACACTGCATGGAGAACCCTGATTAACCCAGAGAGTCTGATCTATGCAGTTTTCTGATATTAGCATATTGTGTCAGAAAAGACATTAAAAGTTCTAATTTTCTGTATTTCATCAAAGGATGCTTGCAGAAAAAAACCCGAATATTTACATTTATTTTTCAGTCTCTAATAGTCTTACTGCTCTATAATAAAGTCACATTAGGTAGGATTAATCTGAACAGCTGTAGATTTATCCTAAAACTGATGTCTAACATAGATCAGATTAATCATATCAGTAAATGATTAACTGCCTCCAGTAAAAAGGAAACTTAGGTACCTCATATGTAGAAGGCTACATCATAAATGTTGAAAGTTAGGTGAAAGCAATCCTGTCTTGTGCCTTTAAAGTACAGGGCTTATGCACTCATTTACTGGTTTCATAAGTAGATTAAGAAGATATGTGATTGTGCAGCCAGTGGGGGTGAGTATGAATGTAGGCAAAATTTACTGAGTTCATATAAAGTAGAGATTTCTGGCATTACTTTTTGGGTTTTTTTAGTGATCACTGATGATTCCTGCTATTGCTGGCAGCCTTTGCAGCAATCAGTGAATTGGTAATTTCTATGGGGAGACATAACTATGAGTAGGCTAATTTTCAGTCTACAGAGTCTACACAGGGGTTGATATTTTTTCTGCCTGAGTAGCCATTTGACAGGTTGTGAAATAGAAGCTGAGTACTGTTGCAGCTGAGAATAGTTGTCGCTGAGAAAATGTGCAAGTGTCAGTAAGAATATGAGAAAATTGAAAATAAACTTATTGTCACTGAGAAACAAAAATACTCAAAATAAACAACTCTTTATGTTACAGGTGCACACATACTACTTGTAAACTTAGAGCAAAACTTTTAAGTGCTACACTGATCCTAGAGATAGGAAAAAAAAATCAGATCTGAATAAGAAGTCTTAATGTTCTAAGTTATTGAACAAAAGGTAAAATTTTACTTTGGGCTAAGAGTGTAAATATAACTCTTCTACTTGATAAAAATAAAATGCTATTTGTGTGCACAATGAACGTCTTCATTTTAAAATAAACCTGGTCAAATATCTAATAAACAATATCAAACTTATTATTTTTCCTTAAGACCAGGAATGAAAACAGGTATTTGTACTGTAAGAGACTGGAGAAAATGATTACTGACTCAAAACAACTAAAGTATGGGGGGAAGGTGGGGAAGGAGCAGGGCAAGTTCTGCAAAAGTGGGACAGTGCATTGCTCTACACCACACCCCCTGGAGCCCCTAGGCCATCCCCAGATTGGCTATTAGCCACTGGCACACCAGAAACACCACCTAGGGGAAGGTCCCAAGAGACCAGAGCAGATAAAAGCAATAGCATGAGGCATGCATGTGTTGCATGTCTTGGATTTTATAGTAGCTGAGACCATGTTGGAACCAAACCAAGGCAGTAGCTATTTCTTTCTTATTTTGTCTTTCTTTTTCTCTCTCTCTTTTTCTTCTTCTCCTAATTTCCTCTTCTCAAAATCTGGGTCACTTAAGGTTGGATAGCTTAGAGTTTGCTAAGTCAGTGCCCTGTGTAATGCTTTATTTTGATTGAGTGTTTGCTTTAAAATTTGCAGAGTTCCTGATCTTCTAAATTTTCCCAGTAGAAGTTTCCTCCTGAAAATGTTGTCACATTTATCTCTACATTTCCTGACTCAGGGTAGCAAAGAACCTAAGCCCCTCACTTGTTGAGTGAGTCTGGGGCTTTACACGTACAGCCCTACCTTCTCATTTTTTTCCTAATATCAGAGTGATTTTAGTGAAGAAAGTCTGTATGTGTAGAGAAATTAAGTAGATAACACATATATTAGTTCTCTTGCAGGTGAATTCAGTCACTGTAGAAAAATTTCATGTTGTATCCAAAGTTATTCCAACGATAGTTATACTAATAACAGTTATATTAACAGAGGGATTCAGTTTATTTTCTTTGTGGCATTTTGGGAAACACGATAAGCATGCCTTGTCATGACAGAGTGGTTTTAGAGAGAAAGTGACAGCAGGGATCTTGAGTGGGAGGCCTTCCAGACCAGCACAGCAATGTAAGGCTCAGCAGCATTCCTGGGCTCAAGTGTCAGGATCAGACTCTAAATTGCAGGAATAGAGTTTTTGAGGTACAGGAGTCTTTATGCAATCTCTGTGCTGAAAGGATTCAAAACTTGAAACCAAAAAGCTAGAACAGGCCTGAAAACTCAGAATGTTCTGTTGGAGCTGTGGTGGATGT
The DNA here is from genome assembly GCF_001604755.1 of Lepidothrix coronata. Classification (NCBI taxonomy): domain Eukaryota; kingdom Metazoa; phylum Chordata; class Aves; order Passeriformes; family Pipridae; genus Lepidothrix; species Lepidothrix coronata. Next base: position 5,364,380 of record NW_016690230.1, read on the forward strand.
TGTTTGAAGTGAACTACTGAACTTACTGGCCTTTAGCAAGGCAGCCATGCATTGTTATCGCTGGTGAAACCTGTCAACCCCCTCTGTAACTGTCAAAGTAAAGTTAAATCTGATATTTCCTAGTGCTGAATCAGAGTGAAGGGTGTGAGGCATCTTGGATCCTGAATCTTACTGGGAGCATGGAAAAAAATATTTGCCTGAGGAGCGATGCCAGGAATAATAGGCTCTTGGCCTTCTGTGAGAAAAATGCAAGTTCTATTCTAGTTGAAGTTTTAGGATTTCACAATGGCATTACTTTCAGTGGCAGAGATGTTTTCTTTGTACCAGGTGTTAAAATGTAAGAAAGATGAAGGTTGCTTTACATGTTTTTATCGGGCACACTTGCATTCATGTGGAGACCAGAATGCCACAACCAGTGGCATTCCTCAGCGGTCAGTACTGGGACGAGTGCTGCTTAACATCTTTGTCAGTGACATGGACAGTGGTGCACCCTCAGCAAGTTTACCAGTGACACCAAGCTGAATGATACCATTGACATGCTGGAGGGAAGGGATGCCATCTTAGAGGGACCTTGACAGGCTTAAGAGGTGGACCCGTGTGAACCTCATGAAGTTGAACAAAGCCAAGTGTAAGGTCCTGCACATGGACTGGGGCAATCCCAAGCACAATTACAGGCTGGACAGAGACCAGCCCAAGGAAGAAGGACTTGAGTATGTTGGTGGACAAGAAGCTATACATGACCTATCAGTGTGTGTCTGCAGTCAAGAAGGCCAGCTGTATCCTGGGCTACATCAAAGGAAGAGTGACCAGCAGCTTGAGGGAGGTGACTTTTCCCCTGTACTCTGCCCTTATGAGACCACACCTGGAGTCCAACTCTGGGGCACCCAACGTAAGAAAGACATGGACCCATTGTAGCAGGTCCAGACAAAGGTCATAAAGATAATTAGAGGGCTGGAGCACCTCTCCTATGAAGACAGGCTAAGAGAGTTGGGGTTGTTCAGCCTAGAGAAGAGAAGGCTTCAGGGAGACCTTCTATCAGCCTTCCAGGATCTAAAGGAGGCCTAAGAGAAATTCTTCAATATGGCAGTGAAACACTGGAACAGGTTACCCAGAGAAGTTGTGGATACCTCATCCCTGGACATGTTCAAGGCCAGGTTGGATTGGGCTTTGATTAACCTGGTGGAAGGTGTCCCTGTCCATGGCAAGGGGGATGGAACTAGACGATTTTTGAAGTCCCTTCCAACCAACTACTCTATAAGTCTATGATTCAGTGATTCAGCAGGGCATGGTAAGACCTGAAAGAGGAAAGAATCCAAGCCATATTGAAATAAATTTGGGGCAAAAATAAGTAAGCTGTATCAACATTGAGTGTGACAACATGATCTGCATACACATCACCATTGCTTTTCCTCCAGATTTCCTCACTTACATCCTCAGATGGCTTTTTTCACGAAGGATGTGTTCATGATAGATGTCCTAGCACAGTCTGCATAATGTGACACAGTCCAAAACAGGTCCAGCACCTCTACTCTTTAGAAAAAGCTCTTTGAAAAGGCATCCTAGGGAAGTGGTTGAATCACCATCCTTGGACCTATTTAAAAGACACGTAGATGTGGCACCTAGGGACAGAGTTTAGTGCTGGACTTGGCAGTGTTAGGTTTGCAGTTTGACTTGGCAGTCCAGGGGGTATTCTATGGTTCTTTGAAAGTATGCCTTAAATGTATGCAACTGTACAAATTAGAGAGGCACAGCATGAAAATTTTCATCATTGATGTTTTCTTTGGATTCAAAAATTGGAGGCACAGAGGTCTTCTCTATCTTCAGTTGTCCTTCTCACATATGTTACTCCCAAGGGAGATCTGCTTCAATAAAAATAAACTACAAGTATCTTTTTTCCCTTGGAGAGCTTTTAAAGAGGAAGAAATTTTGCACAAAATTTTGTACGTTGAATGCTGGGAACTATTTCTCTTTTGGTTAAGTGTATGCTGCAGTTCCTAATACAATAGAGGAAATGACCATATAACTTGTTGGATATTAGCAGGAGAATGAGCTGCTAAACTTATTTACTCTCTGTGGATAGACACAAACACCTTAATTTATCGTACTCTTGCTGAGTTGTAAACTATAGCTTTTCTACCCTATTTTAGTTGGTGTTGTGGGTGTATAACTCGTGCTTCTGCCGAGGTAACATTCCATGTCCTCAGTCCACATTAGAATTACAATGAAAAAAGCCCTACGAAGAGCTTTTATGAACACAATGCACATTTAATATACTTGTCAAAAGAGAAAATTATCTGGTTGAAACATTATTCCAGATCTTGGCAACAGTAAGTCCACTGATACCTGTACTGTTATACATGCCTAAAAGAGATGATGAAGTTTTAGAATAATCTACTTTAAGCATATAGAAAACTAGTGTGGAATAATGTTTACACTTTTAAACATGGTTTCTGCATTTTGTATGTGATCATTCCTCACTGTGCATACATTTTAAAATAGAAGGCTTCAGTAATTTGGTTTTGGCCTTGACATTTGCCTGGCAAGAAAAGTCCAGTTCAAGATTATTCTGATTATGATTATTTAATGATTTAAACTGGTTTCAGTACAGACTGGGAAATAACAAGTATTTCTTTAGTAAGAAGACAGAAAATAATCTCTTGGTGACTTCAGAGCATATTTTATTGGCTGTTCAGCATTACTGTCCAGGAATAATAGACTTCAACTGCTCATCTACATTTCTGGTTATTAAATTTTAAACAGTCTGACAGTATGAGACATAAAGAATTAATATAATTCTCTATCACTGCTGAAAAAGACTGAGATTTTTCTTCCTCTGTTGTATTCAGCCAAATTAGAAACGCAAAGCTTGTTTCTAGTGGGGAGTGATGCAGTCCACCCTAAGATTGTGTTTTATGTTATACCAAATACCTCTGAGCATGAATAAATGCTTCTCCCTTTTGCCATCACACTAGTTTTCAAAACCAGTATGCTTTCCAGCCATGCATATAAAAGCAGTTTTTAATCTGTGCTGTTATCTTTATAGATTAATGAAGTAATTATTATCTTATTATTAAATGAGGTAGTTCATGCCTCCCACACCCTTTCAAACACAGTATAACCTGCACTCAGAAGTCTCTATTTGGAAACCATTATTTGGCAGATAACTCTGGCTGGTTACCAAAACCAATCAAGGTTCTCATTTTCAAAAGTGCAGGAGGTGAAAAGAAAGTGCAGGAGCCAACACCTGTAAAACAACACTACTGCATAAATTATGGAATTTTTTGATTGCATGTAGAATTTCAAACTAAATTCATGCACATCTTTCACATTAATAATGAAAAA